>NC_092775.1:70520158-70820158 GCF_047496795.1 Chiloscyllium punctatum
GTGTAGTTTCTTATTTCCCCACAGAGTGGACAGGAACAGGATGACAACAAATCCCAGTGTGGAAGTCATACTGGGTACCTAGCAGCTCAGTCCTGGTCTGAGTCAGAGGATCTCTATCTCTATAGTCTGAAAAGTGGGCCACACGTTTATTCCTGTTGGTCCATAGTTGGCATGACTCAGTTGTAAGGCTCAGGGTGATGTTGGAGATACAGACATAAACATGTGGTAGCTCAGTACTGATGGGCTTAACAAAGAGTGTGAAGAGGAAAGAAATTTCTGTAGGTCCCTCAATTATCTGGCCGAGTCTTCAACTCACTCTGCTGCATGTGACCTGTATTGTCATATATCCTAATGGGAATAGTGAGTGCACAATAGAAATGGAAAAATAGCTGTAAGTACATCTATAGTGGGTGTGGTAAATGTTTTCTTTCTCTGCCCAAGCACACAGGGTCTACCTGAGAGACATGAGGCCCTTCAAGGGACAATTGCATTAATCAGGCTCAGTCCAGGTTAAATACATCTATAATCGATGAAATCTGCATGTAAACCATAGGCAGTGACCCATGGCATTGAATATAAATCCTGAGTTTAAAAACCTTGATCTTATCATTAGTCATTACAGATTTTTCAGTCATCTTCGTGAAACTGAAGTGATCACAGATAAATTAAAGAAGTGTCACCTATGGGTTACAATACACAGAGACAATCCAAGATCTCATTGGCTTTACAAGGACATGGAGCTGAATTCCTCTCACCTTGAAATGTGTGTGTGTTTGCCAATGTGCTCTTGTAAGTAATACTGCCTGTCTCAGGTGAAGTGTGGGGATGCGGGCACCAAGTTTCTGTAACCCTACTGCACTTACAATCCCCTACTGTATTGTGTGGTATGGCATGTGCGATATTTATTGAAGTAAGATCTCCTATGTCAAAGGTCCATGTGAGGGTCATCCCTGGTCTGATTTGTTGGAATTCTCCATGCCCTACTGTATCAAGACTTTTGATAAACCATCGTTTGTGCCTAACACAAATTCTGAATGTTCATGTTACTAAGGACTTTTTTTCTATTTCTGGTATTTCCCAGGTAGCTTTAATGAATCTAGCGTAGCAGGAATCACTGTCATTATGACTGTGAAGCAATGCAGATACATGAAAATGGAGAAGGAACAAAGGTGTCAGCAAGGCCAGAACCAACAGCAACTTCCAATGGCTACCAAACAGTGTCCACATAAAGAAGCCGGAACTGAGGTTTCCCTGAGGATGAGGAGAAGATACAGACAGCCTACAGTATGTCATCCTCAATGCCATTTCGTCCAAGTGACTGAGGTGGTAGAGTGTGGAACACTGCAATGAAAGTGTCCCAATTTCTGGTTCAGCACCTGCTACCTGAAGGTGTAGATATCTATCCTATCATGACAGCTGTGCTAAACGTTTATGCAACTGGGTGTTTCCAAGGATTCACTGGACCTCGCAATCCTCAAGCCATAAATGTATCAAGGCTGGTATCATTGCATTTTAGATTAGATTAGATTACTTAGATTAGATTACTTACAGTGTGGAAACAGGCCCTCCGGCCCAACAAGTCCACACCGCCCCGCCGAAGCGTAACCCACCCATACCCCTACATCTACATCTACCCCTTACCTAACACTACGGGCAATTTAGCATGGCCAATTCACCTGATCTGCACATCTTTGGACTGTGGGAGGAAACCGGAGCACCCGGAGGAAACCCACACAGACACAGGGAGAACGTGCAAACTCCACACAGTCAGTCGCCTGAGGCGGGAATTGAACCCGGGTCTCCGGCGCTGTGAGGCAGCAGTGCTAACCACTGTGCCACCGTGCCGCCCACCAGTGACCGATCACACTGCTTCATCTCATTTTCTCTGTGACAAGTTCAGGACTGCACTTGAGGTGGTAGGCTTTGCCAACATCAATGCAAAGTGCTAGAGACTGTACTCCTGCTTTATTAAGAGGATATCAGAAAAGCACCTGATTTCATGAACAGGAAAGGATTCCATTCCATCAATGTACAAGTCATCTCAGATCACAGTTACCATGTCCAGGCATCCATAGAGCTGCCACGATGCTTGTATACCTCAGAACACTTGTGTTTCCACTTCATTTTAAAGGCTGGCTGCCTTACAAGGTGGTTACTGTAGAAACAAAGGGCTGCCACCTGAGCAAGGCTGAACTCAAACGTAAAACAGCTCATTCATTAGCATGACTGTTGTGGAGTAATTCTAGACCCCTTCATGGTGCTGTTCTGATGCTTCAATCAGTTGGAGGATCTTTTGTAGTACGTACTGAAAGTGCATGCCGCATAATCTTAGCATACAGTGCTGTGCAGCAAGGAATGTGGCGGTCTGATTGACCCTGAGCCGAGAGAGCTGCAGCAGTCTTCTGAGAAGGATAAGGAAACTGAGCAGGAGGATCATCACCTTCGGCATGACAGAGCAATGCAGCATTGGGTGCAACAAGCCAGATGGGACAGGTCTTCAATGATACCTGCTTGTGATAGCTGTGAGCTGGGAGAAGTGATGGTTCATTGACTGGCCATAAATTTATTACCAGAAAAGCTAGCCTTTCCAAACTAGTCTTACAAGCAAATGCAGCTTTACTTTTGTTTAGATTTTTCTTTCTGCAGGTTTATTCAACAACAGTAAAAGTAACAATTTTTCAATTGTTTGTGATGCTCCCACATTGAACAATGGTGAGATGCTGAGGTACACTGGGTACTGGGGAAGAAGTAGGGCTCCCTTTAGACAGGATTCTAATGTGATTGGTGCAATGGTTCAGGAACCTGTGCAGCTGGATCCTTATAACTGCTGTTACAATGAGACTCGATCAGGTGTGGCATGATATAAAGTAGCAATAAATTTAGGATTGTGAACTTGTCTTTGAAATGATATACCTTTGAATGCTTTTTTTACGTTCCTTCTCACTGCATGCATTGTGGAGGGACTTCATGGCTGGCAGCATGTGACCTGGTGTGTGAATTTAAATTTTGTGCTGCCACTATAGCTGAATGAAAGAGAGTGAGAGTGGTGCACCGCAGAGCTGTGGTGCATTGCTAAAGAGGTGGGTTGCAGGTAATTGTGTGAGGTAAATCAGTTGAGTTCCTGAAGAGAAGCCATCTTATGAAACTCCCTAAAATTGACAGTTACCTTTTTTGTTTGTAAAATTGAGCCCGAAATGTTGTCTTAGAGGAGAATTATTTGTTCTGTTTACACTACCATTTCATATCTGTTTTGTCTACGGTATCATTACAATGTAGATTGATTTGGATATAGCATCTGAATAAAAATTAATGAAGGTGTAGGGATCAGTGTTCCTTAAATGTTTGTTTTTTGAAAATTGAAATAATGAAGATTCTGTGCTAGAGTGAGCACGTCAGATTATATTGGGTCAGAATTAACTGTCAAGATGATGAAACTGGTGCGAATGGTGTTACCATATTTGTGAGCAGTATTCAGAAATCAAAAAATTGTTGTTGGAAGATGCATTGGTGTCATTATCATTGTGAAAAATAGATCTAGTGCTGATGGCACCCCATTCAAATACATTGAATCATGTGAAATTCCTAGACAATAGCTACCACAGCAGGTCATTACAAATCAAAGTATCTTGTCTAACAACGTGAAAAATGTTCATTACTGACCGTCAACCCACCGAGAAATAAATGTTAATTTTCAAAAGTGTGACTTTTTTTTCATTCAGATTTGAATTATTAGGATGTTTTTGATTTTAAAATAAACTTGTTTTTTTTTTGTAACGCTTTCTCTTGTTATTTAGTCATTTTTGGAATTTCCTTTCTGTATCTGATTTGACAATGAATTCATTTATTCTAAATGACACTGCCTTGTCACACTTCAAAACTATTCAATTTTATCAGTTAAAGAGCTCCTTGCCCTTCTATTCAGATCGCAGATGCTGCATATAAACCATTACACCTTCCTGCCTCCCATTTCCAGGAATCCGCTGTATAAAATATCATCAATCTGAAACAGGCAAGTGATGCAAGTGTAATGTCAGGTATCTCTTGTTAGCCTGACATAGCAAAGTCTAGGCCATTGTTTTTATAAATTAAACATACATGAGATGTAATATTATTTTTAAAATCATTTAATAACTTGCCTCCCAATTCAACAGGCTTTTCAAAACTGAATGCAATTTATTCCTTGTATGCAGCCGATTTCTTTTTTCAGCTTTCTATTCATTTAAAGTCCAAGCCAAGTCCACTGATATGGTATAGAAGAACATAAGAAATAGGAGCAGGAGTAGACCATCTGGACCATTGAGCCTGCTCTGCCATTCATTAAGATCATGGCTATCTTTTCATGGGATCAGCTCAAATAATTCGCCCACTCACCATAACCCTTGATTCCTTTACTGTTCAAACATCTATATTTGCCTTAAAAATATTCAACGAGGTGGCCTCAACTGCTTCACAGGGCAGGGAATTCTACAGATTCACAGTCTTTGGGTGAAGAAGTTCCTCGTCAACTCGCGAGTCCTAAATCTACTCCCCTTTATTTTGAGGTTATGCCTCTAGTTCTATTTTCACCTGCTAGTGGAAACAACTACTCTGCTTCTATCTTATCTATTCCTTCCATAATTTTATGTTTTTGTAAGATCCCCCCCCACCTCTCCACCACCTCTCCCCCCCATCCCCTGACTCCCACTCTCCTAAATTCCAATGAGTATAGTTCCAGTTTACTCAATCTGTCGTCATAAGCTATCCCTCTTAATTCTGGAATCCACCGAGTGAACCTCCTCTGCATCCCCTTCAATGCCAGTACATCCTTTCTCAAGTAAGGAAACCAAAACTGTACATAGTACTCCAGGTGTAGCCTCACCAATGGCCTATGTAGCCGCAACATAATCTTTTTGATTTTAAACTCCATCCCTCAAATAATGAAGGATAATATTCCATTTGCCTTCTTAATTGCCTGGTATTGCCTATGTTGTACACCAAATTGCTATATGTTGTAAGTGGACAAGCAAAACTTTCCTACATTTTTCATTTTCATTGAAATTATAAATACTTATTGAAAGTGTATTTACTGAATCAGTGGACTAAGCAATCAGATTCATTCTTAATTCTTTGAATAGTTAATCTGCCTTATCACAACAATGTGAAAGGAACCGTTTGAGATTCAGAAGCACAATTATGTTTAATATTTGTCGGCCCACTGTTGACTGAAATAAATGTACTACCTCATGAATGTGTGGAAATAGTGGCACGTTTATGAGTGCAGAACACAAGTGACATCTACTGAATAAATAATGGTACTACAGAAAGGTAAAAAGGCCTGGACTGAGGGGGAAAAAACACATCTTAGAACATATTCCACTAAACAGAAGTCTTCTTTTTTATCTTTCTCAGAGTATTCCGAGTGTTACTATTAATCAGAGTTTGAACAAAACTACTTTGCTTTAGATTAGTCAGGTAACAACTTAAATTGCTGCATTGAGCTCGAACACAGGAAATGTAGAGGCTGTTTCGCCACTTGTGCTTGTTCTGCTATTCCAGTGGAACCATGTCTGAACCATGATGTAAGTCCATTACTTTTTTGGGCCATATCCTTCCTTATCTTTGGTCAACAAAACAAGACCATCAACCATCAGATTAAAGTTAACAGTCCTCACCTTTTATTTGTGGGAAAGAGTTCCAAAATTCTACTACATTTTTGCATACAGAAATGTTCACTAATTTCACTCCTGAAAGATTTAGTTTTAATTTTTAAACTATGCTCGCTGAGTCCTAGGCTGCTCATGGTTTCTTCTGATCCACTTGATACCTTGCCAATTTTCCAAATTTGATGTATTGCTGATCAGCCAAACTCAACTTTTACATCACATGGTTAAATGATTCGTTAGTTGGAATTAAGTAATGGAATAACAAAGTGAGAATTTGGCACTGAAAACTCAAATTATCAAGGAGCAACCATGAATTGAACTTGATTATTTACTGGCCCAGTAATCTCATTGGTGTGTTGCAACTTGCCCACCACAGTAGTGCATTGTTCATTGGCTTAGAAACTACATGAGATCATCATTGAACAGTTACGCTGTTAGCAGTAATTAAAGTCACAAGCTTTCAAACAGAATTTTCATAGAAGTAAATAATGATGGAGAAAAGATACCAGCAGCAACAACTGTGCTTTACTAGCACCATGAAAAAAATCCTGTCCTTGAGATTTCAGCAATCTTAAAGCTTTCTTTCTTTACTACTTATTTGTGCATTCAGTGCTTAGAAATATGTTAAAAATTCACTGCAACTTCCGACTATAGAATAAACTTTGCAGCACATAGTTTTATTTCTTCACAGAGAGTAGCCTATATTTTTTAACCATTTTGACATAAATCAAAGAGTTATATTATTTTGCACAGAGCTGGGAACTAATTGTTAAGTGTATATGTATCCCAGGGAGCCACATGTTACTGCTGAACTGCAATGCCGTGACAAGTAACAATGTTTCAATCTACCAGCCACCAAGAGAGCAGTAAGAAATTATCTCAATGAAGCTCCTGCATTTTGCACCTAACTCTGATTATTTCTAAATGGAAATAAAATTCTTAGTTCAGATGTTTTAAAATACAAGTAGTAGCAAATCAGTAGGTTAATGCAAAGTGACATTCAACAGTCAGTCAACCATCATTTGTTATTATTAGTGCTGGAATTTCCAGTAGAAATGACAGTTGTTCTGCAATATTTAAGAGTGCATCTTTCTTTCTACCTTTATGTCTCCAGATCACATCTGTTATGAAGATATGATGTACTGTACCTTTAAGAGAGTTAAAAGATAGCATAACTACCTGACAGCACCAAGTGTTCTGCATAAGATACAATGTAACATGTGGTCCAGTAGCTAGGGTAGCTGGTTGCCTAGAGACAAAAACAAATTTGAATTATACCCCCCAAAAATACAAAACTCCAATCAAGTTTGAATTTATTATATTGACAATATTAAAAGCCAATGACAACCCAATGTTTTGGGATATAAGACCAGGAAAAATTGAACAGTTGAGGGAGAACTGCTAAAAGATCAACGGATATAGACTGCTAGTCAGAACCAAGGTACCTGTCTAGAGAAGGAGTTTGCACAGATGAAAAAACATCAACAGCAACCTGGAGAGCAAATCTACAGAGGAAGATATAAAAAGAAGATTTGAGCGCTGACTGGTTTTGAACTTTGAATTTTTGGTAAATCTTAATCGGGGTTTAATCAGACTGGTATTGTAGAGGGGAAAGGAAAAGATAGGTTCAAGGAAGGAATTGTAAACAGTTGTCAGCTAATTATTCTCCATTATACTGTAAGAAATAAAATTGTTACTTTTTACTTGAACTAGTTCTTGGCCTCTTGAATTTTCACAGATTACTGCATGGAATAAATCTTTTCTGTATTGCTGGTTAAAATCAAGCAGGAAGGTTTACCCCATGTTGTAACACATCAAATATGACCACAATTCAAACTGATGGAAGTTCTTATGCCATGCCAGTTGGTACTCTGGTTTCAACTGGAGTGCAAATATTTATGCTCACTTTACCTTAATTTAACCATTCAATACAAAGTGTATTAATGAGCAGATCTGCTAATGCATCATGTCTAAACCAGGTTAAACAGGGCCTGATATGTTGCATCTTTTAAAAAAAATAAAAATAACTATTTAAAAAGACTTAGGGTTGACAGTGTTTGGCACTTTGCATCAAAAAGTCTGTTCCTATTCCTGTTTCTCCTGTTGTGGCTCCCTAATACTTGGTGCAACTATGGAATGGAGGGGAGGCAAAAGCAATGATCATGGAACTATCATGTCGTAGAATCAACAGGATGAACTTTTGAAAAAATATTAAAATCTTACTTTGTAATCCCCTGTTAGATCTTTGGCCATTGTCCAGAATAATCAATTAAAATAACATATTCAGGTCAAGGGTCACTGAACCTGAAACGTTAACTCTGATTTCTCTCCACAGATGCTGCCAGATCTGCTGAGTCTTTCCAGCAATTTCTGTTTTTGTTTCTGTCTTTCCTTGGTAACTATTGCTCAATAGTGCAGCAAAGAATTTTCTTGGATGGTTATATAAAATGTTTTACAAAAGTGTAAAGACGGCTAAATATTATCTATATTTCAAAATCTAATATAAGAGAGTAACAAAGAACAATAAAGCTGAAACATAACAAACACAGGCCAATGTAACTGTCATTCTTTGTAAAAAGTGCTTTACAGATTGAACAGACAAATCAGATTTAATGCTTTTACAATAAATAAGTCCAAGAAGCAGACACACCAGGATTTCTGCTCTACATCATTTTGTCTCAAACAACAAAGCTCTAGAGCATCCACACACACATTTCTTAAAGAAAAATGAAGATTTGTCATATTGAAATTAAACTATGTAATAGATCCTCTCTCAGATATACCATTACTTTATTTTCTCTCCTCTTAACTATGGATAACATACAGAATGTTTATAGACATCACCTATTCACTGGCTGCTGTATAAGTGCCTGTTGTTCTTTTCTAGCTGACAGAGGTTGTAACAAGGACATGCAATGTCATCCCCGCTGGCAGTTTTGTCTATAGCAGTTTGTAAGCAAGTAGCAGTAAACTACGAGTCATTCTGGTGTCAACACGAATTGGCTATAACTCAATTGACAAATTGTTTGGATAATGCAAACTTTTTTTCTACTGAACGGGCATTGCAATTCTCTATAGCGATCTTCTACGGCGTGATTCTCTATATCAGTTTTCTATGGCACAAATTTATATCGTGCAAGGTTGTAGAGGTACACAACTGTCGAGTTATCCCACAAGGCACTGTACCAGAATGCTCCTGCAGTGCACAGCACTCTCTTGCTATGCGAGTGATGTAAGAAAAAAAGCTTTTGCACTGAGTGAGTACTTGGGGGCTGGAATGCACAGCCTGGAAGTGTGGTGGAGGCAGGTTCAATTAAGGTATTTAACAGGGCATTGGACGATTGTGGATAGAAAGTCTGCAAGGATATTGGGAAAAGACTAGGTAATGATGCTCGTTTAGAGAGCCAGTACTGTCATGGTGGGCTGTATGACCTCTATCTGTGTCATAATAATTCTATGATATAAAATACTCATTGGGGGTCTGTAACAATCAAAGCTGGGATAAGTGGCCAAATATTTAGATTTATAGTGGGTATTGCACTAAAAAGCATTCTGCAAATTGATAAATTAGCATTTGGTAATACTTTGATACACTGCACAGAACCAGGAAATCCTAAGTAGGTTTCTCTGGCTAATAAGTATTAAACAATAGTCACTGGAGAGTCAGCATGAATGCTGCAATTGGCCTCAGAATCTTAGAAAGGGGGCCCAGTGTGGTTTGAGACTGAGTGATATTTGTTTAAAAATCTATGACTGGAATCATTCAGGAAGTGGGTGGTGGTTGAAGAGTCAAATGTGCTTGGGGAAGGGTGGGCTGGGCAGTGAGGAGGAGAGGAGCCTGAATGTTCTACCAAGAGAAATGTCAAAGGAAAAAGCATTCATCAGCAATCTGATATGTTCCTACCTCTAGCTGATCTTCCCAGAGACAGGTCATCACTGCCAGAGGCTACTCATTTCAGCAATGGCAGGTAGCCACAATTAACATCCCATGTGGAGGCCGATTGAGGGTGCCACTGAGCACTCAATAGAGGTCCAAGCTCAACCTATGCCTACTGTTTCTGGCCTGGCAGCTGTGGGGTCACCTCTTTATAAGGGAAGTGCATGCCTCTTCAGTGGGCATCTCAACATATAGATGTGTTTAGGGACCCTTCCTGCAGTGGCTGCATGCCCACCCCTCTCCAGGTGAGGGTGCTATCCTTCTAATGCACAGCTCTGTGATTGGGCTGCAGTCTCAGGAACCTGTTGGCCATCCTTACACGAACGGCAGAACAAGAAAGGGTCTTTTAAAATGACTGCTTCCAGGAAGATGTCCCAAGCAGACACATGGACAATTAGTGAGATCAGAGTTCGAGTGAGAGGATAGCCCTAACTCTCACCCAAATCGTAAGATTACAATATTCCAGTCTACATATCAAACTAAAATTAAACTTTCTTATGCCAGCTACACAAATAGTCAATTGACACCAATAGATGTGGTGATAATAGTGTGATGCCAAATACAGCCAGTACTAGAGGAATTGAGTTCATACTTTCAGAGAAGAGCAATGGGATAGAGGAGGAACAGAAGACTCTTCTGTGTTGAGAGTCAAGAATTGACAGATGATTGAGGAAATATTAGAATTTGTGAATCTTGATGTACATTGTCGTACATTAAAGGGGACATTACAGATGACGTAGCCATGAAAGGCATCATTGCTACTCGTGTTGACTCCCCTAGGGTGGGAACAAGGTTCAAGGTTTTTTTTGTTAAACTCTGTTTTTGTTTGGAAAAACAAAAGCAGGGAACACATTCCCAAATCAATGTACCTATTATCACTTATATGGTAATGAGTAAAGTGCCATACAAGAATCTTATCTTGGAGAAATGGGCGTTTAAATCAGATTTTCACAATATAGTTGGGAACTTAAGCTAAATTTGACAACTGCTGACTGGGTTTTTCTGGGCTTGGAAAAGATGATGGAAAAAGGGAGGTAGGTACTGATTTGTTTGAATCTATCTTCTGAGTTCTTTATATATCCTCTGAGTTATATGGCACTTATTAAGTCAACACATCCATGAGTTAACTGCACCATAAGCTCTACTGATTTCAAATGATGTCTTTAAAATGTTTAATGCACACACTGGGTGTTAGCAAAGGAATTACGTTCTACGTGGAGTACAATATTGTAATGATCATGATACCTATGTTATTGGACTTCTCTGCATTTAGCAGTTAATGCTGCCCATCATTTAAAGCCATTCCTTAAGTATTCCCTGTGGGAATCTAGGTAATTTTATAATTTTCTGGCAATTTTCGGCACCGCAATCTGTTATGTTCAGTGCAGTGGAACTCCCATTGTTGATATATGTCCCAAAAAGCTTAAATCCATGCATTATCAGAGCCATTGATTTACAGTGACTGAATAAAACAATTTTTGTTTAATTCAGATAAACTTTAGAATTTCTGACGCTGTTATGGAATTGAGTTATATAATTCTACTTGCTTTACATGAAAATAATCCAGCAGGCCATCATTATTGTATGATCTTTTATCAATGCACCTAATTTTCACCTCTACCCTTTAAAATTTATCATAGGGTAGTAAGATGGCATATAAGATATGCGTGGTAAAAGATTGGAATCTAGTTTTTCGTAACTGTTGAATAAGGATTCAGAAGATCTAGTGTAACTAAGGAGTGGGGTTTGTAGCACCATTTGTACTTTATGAACTAAAGTGGGATACATCAGTCTTAAACAACCAAGGAGGGGTCATCAATGCACGAAGGTGGGAGACTTTTCAGCACTATGAATTTGACTTTGAGAACTGGGTTTCCCTCTTCTCATGCCAACTTAATGCCTATTTACACTCAACCATGTTCTACTTCACCAAACATGCCAACTCACCCAGAATTCACGAACATCCATGCATTTGTTATTTAAGGTTCCTTATCGCAAATTAAATTCTATTGAGGAAAGCACTGTCATAGATAAAAAACACATTTTAACAGGTCTTTGAAGGTTGATACTTTTTGACAAGTCTTCACACTTCTTAACAGGATTAAAACTTCATGACAGATATTGCAGTTCTAAGAGTTTTACAAATTTCTTGCACATAAACCATTGTATAGTTAATGCCTCCAAAGCAGATCTGATACCACACCAAGGGGCACCTGAAATGTTTCCCAAAGGATGCCTGGCCTCTATCTCCAAAGTATCTTGAGACTTTGATCAGAAGAGCACATCAGCTTTCCAAAGGGGTAAACTGACTCTCCAAGCAAAATGGATTGAGAACAGACTTGCTCTGAGCTGTGCACTTCAGGCTCTATCCAGTGAGATTACCAAAATTGGACATAACCAGTGACCATTTAGTTGTCAGCTGTCTTTGGGAACCATGTATCCATGAAGCCTGAGTTAACTCCATTTCTGCTGCAGAGAAATAGGATGGGCCATGTGCACAGGCAGCACTTATTCCAGGCCACTTCCACCATTTTCTCTACATCACAGAGCCTCTCTAACCTGGTAGGTTCAGATCCATTGTTTTTCTAATAGATTATTAAAGTAAGACCCAAATTTCACACCCCTGCCACCAGGTCTATGCACATGAAGTGTTACAGAATGCAAAGAAAATCAGGGGTACCGTCCATGGTGTCCTGGTCAGTTGTTCTCTCCAACCAATATCAATTTCTTTGTAAAAGTATTGATTTTAGAAACTTGCTGTGCACAAATCAGATGTAACTTTTCCCAACTGTACGGTAATTCAAAATGTTTTGTTCCTTTAAAGAATTTGCAGATATCCTGAGGTCAGCACGGTGGCACAGTGGTTAGCACTGCTGCCTCACAGCGCCAGAGACCCCGGTTCAATTCCCGACTCAGGCGACTGACTGTGTGGAGTTTGCACGTTCTCCCCGTGTCTGCGTGGGTTTCCTCCGGGTGCTCCGGTTTCCTCCCACAGTCACAAAGATGTGCAGGTTAGGGTGAATTGGCCATGCTAAATTGCCCGTAGTGTTAGGTAAGGGGTAAATGTAGGGGTATGGGTGGGTTGCGCTTCGGCGGGTCGGTGTGGACTTGTTAGGCCGAAGGGCCTGTTTCCACACTGTAAAATAATCTAATCTAAGCTAATCTAAGGTCATGAAAGGTGTGATATGAATATAAAATAATTATTTAACCACACTGTAAAGAGCAAACCTGGCATTTGGTAAAATTAGCAACTGGACAACGTGGAGATTCACTTTTCTTTTTGGTGGAGTCATGTTATCTGCCAAGCTGTAGAAATAAGCATTAAGGTTTGGGGGCAAGAGTGAGGGACCAGCTTAACAAATATTGCACTCGTGACAAGAAATAGGAATATGTGCATGATGAGGGTGGGGCATTACGTGTCAGGGTCTGGGAGCACTAGAGAGGATGTGAGGATGCAGCTGTGAAAAATAAAGATTCAAAAACATTGTCTTTCCTTAAGCACTGAGACCTGGTTAATTTATTTAGATAATCAAATAGTTCTAAACATTTTCTTGAAAGTAATCATAAACTAAAATGGAGCTAGTTACTTCATCCCATCATTCTCTCTGTAGCATGTACATCTCTAAAATGTAACCTTTTTCTCTCTGAACATTGCAAATGAATTTATCTTTTCATCATGCAATTCAAAACCTTCCCAAAAACGACGAATGAGAACTTACTGTATCAGGTGGAGACTGATCTGCATTGTGAAAAATAACTTGCTTAAATTGTTCATTTCACAGTCTCAATGTTTTTGAACAATAATTTCTGAACTGTACACAAATAAAGTACATGTTAATTAAATGCTTTGCATATGTGTCAGGTACTCTCTCTACTGAAGTATTCATGTAAGTGTTTTATCTCCTTGAAAAATAGTTTATTTGGACTATTTTGAAATTATCTATGAAAGCATACAAATGAATATGATGTGGAGATGCCCGTGTTGGACTGCAGTGGACAAAGTCAGAAGTTACATGACACCAGACTATAGTCCAATAGGTGTATTTAAAATCACAAGCTTTCAGAGCACAGCTCTTTTGACAAGTGAAGGCTTCGCCTGATGAAGGAGCACTGCTCCAAAAACTTGTGATTTTAAATACAGGTAAACCTGTTGGACTATAGCCTGGTATTAAAATAATATTCATTCACTTGAACAAAATCAGAAGTCACATAGGCAAAGAAAATAACACTTTGTGTCTATGCAGTTAAATGTAAAAATCCACAAGTCGGTGTTAGTGATTTTTTGCTCCTCGGGTTGTGCTTTTGAGATTCTGGCAAATGCAAATAGTCTGAAAAGTTAGAAACAGATTGGGTTTTGAATGAGTGGGAGGGAAGAAAAATGAGACTTGTGACAAGTGGAGAGGGGAATAGGTTGAATGACAAATGTTTCACACAAGAGTGGTAATGGGACAATCGAAAATCAACAATCCAGGGGAGAGGTGATGTCAGGATCAGAAAGGCTGTCATCTGGAAGTAAAATAAAGGAATAAGAGAAAAAACAAAGACCAAAAAATGGACGAAGTTAAAAAAATCACACAATACCAGGTTATAGTCCAACAGGTTTATTTGGCAGCATCAGCTTTCGGAGCTCTGCTCCTTCATCAGGTACTTGATGAAGGAACAGTGATCTGAAAGCTAGTGCTTCCAAATAAACCTGTTGGACTATAACTAGTGTTGTGAGATTCTAGCTTTGCCCACACAGTCCAACACCTGCTCCTCCACACCAAAAAAATGGATATAGAGAAAGCAAACTCAAGTTAAATTCAGAAGGCTGCAGAGAGCCTGGTGGGAAAATGAGATACTTTTCCTTGAATATATATATATTGAGCTTCAATGGAATATTGCAACAGGCCATGGACAGATTTGTTGAAGTGGGAACAAGGTGGAGAATTAAAGTGTCAAGCTTTAATTCACACTTCCAGATAGAACAGAGATGTTTAGCAGGGCATCATCCAGTTTATGGCTGTTCTCCTAAATGTAGTAGACACCACATCACATAAACCATGTTTTCCCAAGTCCTGACAGAAAGTTTAGCTCCCAGAGATTGTGTAATTTCTAATATTCTCACCAATCACAGATCACTTTGCTTAGTCTTGGTAAGCATAAATTCTGTCAACTGTGATGGCTTAAATATGGTTTGCATATGAAGTGAGGACTTCTTTGCTAAGTTGATGTTTTGCAAGTTTTGTGAAGTTGAATTTGCTCCATCAGTGTGAAAGTTTCAGGCAGACTATATCCCTGGAGCAGTTGCTTCAAAAGCTTTATTGCCATAACACTATTTTTGCTGCTATTTTGCAGGACAGCATATGCAAATACACTTTTGAAATGTAAATGTTAAATTGCATTAAGCTGTACCGAACGATTTTGACCTAACCAATTATTAAACTCACATTGCTAGACACACTAATCATAAAGATAATGTCGCTGCTCAGTATAACTGAATTGCTAGATTTTCATTTTTCATCAAATAGGTCTTTCTTCATAGATTTTCACACAGAATTACATAACATGTGATCCTCATTCTTCTCTGTTTTGAGCACATATTTCATGGCTCTTGTGAAGAAGTGGTAGTATCCCTATTTCTGGTCCAAAAGACCCAGGTTCAAGTCCTTCCTGCTCCAGAGATGTATAATAACATTTGTGAACTGGTTAATTAGAAACTTAGGTTGTTTTTCTTTTCAAGTTTGATAGAATCATTTCAGAGGTGCTCTTGTAGTAGTGTCTCTATCTCTGAACCAGGAGGTTGATTAGGAAATACTGAACATCGTTATACTGAGCCTCAATATTATAAATATCCTGGAACTCTCAAGTGGTTAGTGCTGTTGCTGAACAGGCTGGACATTGATAAGTGTCAGAATCTAGTTAATTGATGGCGGTCTTCTCAATTCTGCGTCTTTCCATCAGTGAATTCTGCTGGTGTGTGGGACAAAATAGTTTGCAAGCTTTGTCTCTGCAAAAATGCCCTCAGACTTGAAGCATTAGTGACAGATAATCATTTATGAAAGGGATTCTGAGTGCAAACTGGAAACCATTAAAGACCTTTGATCACAGTGACCAATCATGATAAGTCATCTTTATCTTGTGCTTTAAGTCAATATGGATGGATTGATATACCAGTTTGGAGTATCTTAGGGCTGTTGGTATCTGGTCATACACTGTCGCTGAGGCTGCCAGCTCCTTAAGTAAGAATCTTCAATTGTTAATACTGCAACATTCTTTTATTTGCATCTCTACATTGTAGATGATCAATACAGCACTCTAGTGCCATGTCTAAGATCTCTCTCTTCAAATACCAGAGTGATGTGATCAGTCAGTTCATTTTATGATATAAATCTTATTGTACCAGAAAGCTACTGTAAAGGGACTTCTGTAAGTGTTTATTAGCCCTGGTTTTGCTTTGAACCACTTAATGAGTACTGAGTATCTTCAAGTCAGTTAGGAGAAAGTGAGGACTGCAGATGCTGGAGATCAGAGCTGAAAAATGTGTTGCTGGAAAAGCGCAGCAGGTCAGGCAGCATCCAAGGAGCAGGAGAATCGACGTTTCGGGCATGAGCCTGAAGAAGGGCTTATGCCCGAAACGTCAATTCTCCTGCTCCTTGGATGCTGCCTGACCTACTGCGCTTTTCCAGCAACACATTTTTCAGATCTACAAATCAGTGCCCAATTAGATCTTACCTGCATTTAATCCTCCTTTGAAATTATTCGTATGTAAAACTGGTTAATGTAAATTGGGTGCCCAATCTGAATTGGCTCCAGTTTGCAGGGCTAACCTACCGATAATGGGGCTAATTCAGTTAAAATTAGGTTGATTATTTTCAGTTGCTTCTATGGACTTGCTGGATATTTCAATATAAATACCATTCGAGTTTCACTGCAGCAACCCAGTGCTGACAATAACTCCAACCCAAGCATTATACTTTCAGATGTTGATTGATCTGAATATTTTTGTCATTTAAATTTCAGAACATCAATTTTTGCAGCTCTTTTAACTTTAGCAGCATACAATTCCACTTGTTATTCCTTTGTTCCCTCTATGTTCTTCATGAAACAAACTTTTTTTAATTTTTGATTTACCATGGTTCAGAAAGCTCACTCAGTTTGGGTGCTACATTTAGAACTTCCATTTTGTTTATTCTAGTGTTAATATTTAGAATGATTGAGTCCACTAAGTCTTGTCTACCTCATGTCATGCTAGTGACCGATATTTAAAGACAGTAAGTGGTAGACATAGTCCAAGTCCAGAGCAATTTTCTTCAAACCACTGAAGACTATGACCTAATGCATAAAAAGCTATCAAACATTCTTCACTAAAATTTCACTTTGCAAAATCTTGAACCTCAGGAATTGTTCTTCTGAGTGAGTTTTCATTACTGGATTGGCAATTGTGTTCCAAAAATAATTAAACCGCTGTCAAAACAATAGCATTGTAATGCCGATTAGTTTGTGGACCTTAGACACATGTGGAAAAGCACAAGATTATATTTTTTATCTAACTAAAGCCTAAAAATAAACCTGTGTTAGCGAAACAATTGTATCTGTAATCATCTGTAAACAGCACCACAATATCCAACCACATGTCTGTACAGTGCCATGATTTAATGGCAGGTGATGAATGCATTGTTACTTTAAAAATAAGGATTTTTGTGATGCTGGTCAATCAGCACAGTCTTGAAGCTTCATGTTTAACAAAAATACTTGATTGTCATGGTTGGAAATGATGCTGTACTTTTTGGAACACAAGCTCAAAATCTTTAGAAAAAGCAAACCTCCCTTTCTATTCATTGTCTTCAATCCTCCTTCCCCTTTGAGTTACTCCAACTCTTGAAGAGGAAGTGTGAATTTGTAAAAGAAAAGAGGCTGTAAATATCCTTCAAGCCCCGGTCCATTTCATTCCATATTCCTCTTGCATGTTTCGTTGCTTCGTCGAGCAAGTTCAGTGTCACAGTCTGAAGCAGAGCCATTGAAAATGTTCCAGTTTTGGGAAGTATTTGTCAGTGCTGTGAGCTGTAACTGGGGATGGTTTCTGCACGAGGAATCCTCAGTGGATACGAATCATCTAAACACAACGTGGGAGTAAAAATATTTGTTTAGAAAATGAAGTATGCACAAGAACTAAAAAGCCTTTGAATGAACCTTAATTTGAATTAAATAGGATAATGAACAATGATTTTTTGATATCAAATTCCCTTTACAGTTTCAAAACATGACTCTTTCCATCAATGGAACATTTTTAATATCAATCCATTTTGTATCATCATTTATTTATTAACCTACAAAGCATCAACCAGTCTCTGGACAGATATTAAGGAAAATTGTGCTGACTCTTGGCAGAATAACATCGAATACTGTCAAAATTTACATTTGAATCATCTTCTTATCAAAGCAGAACCTACACTTCCATGTTCACTCAATTCATTTCCAGTGATTTAAAGATAGCCCATTTTTCAAGTCTTGTCAAGACTTCAGTCTTCTTCTAGGGCTTCAGGTGCAATATTTTAAAGAGGACTTTAAAAAAACACACACATCACTACCTTATGACAGAAACGTTTGTCACTTAGGAATGATGACCAGGCCATAAGTTCATTGCATGATATTTTGAGGACTTTGAGCTTTAATTTGCTGCAGGGAAGAAGCAGATTGCTGAAGCAAACCTCAGGGACAATGCAAGCATAATGAATGGCAATGCTGCTTTTTCTGAGGGCTTGTCAGCTGTATTGTACATTGGCAGCAATGAGCAAAAACGTTTATGCCACATCACATCTTTTCTCTTTTCCATCTCTCCTTAACAACATCAGTTGGTAGCAAACCAGCAGCCTAATCACACTACAAACAATGTCATTTTCTTTACTCGGATCAGGTCCCACAGAAATGGAAACTCTCCAGCATGTAAATGAAGTGATCATTACTCATGTACTCTGCAATATTCAAGCAAGTGCCAGATGCATGTACCTACACAATTTTAGCAGTCTTGATGATCAGAGTGAGAGTATTGATTTGATCTTTCATGCAGTACCAATGGAATTCTTAGTTAAACTGAAGCATATAGATGACCCAGTAGAGATCAACTAATCCAGCACTGACTGGGAATCAAAACAGGGGTTTCCCTGTCCTCCATGGTTCACAAGATAATATTGAGTAATCCTGGAGGGAAAATCAGAGGCTCTTTTTTAGGGCAGAAGGTTTTGGAAGCTAATGAGAGCAGTCTACACAGAGGGATTGCAACCAGAGCTACATTTGTAGCACCATGAATAGTTTGGACATAGGGGAGGAGGAAGAAAGGAAGAGTAATAATGATAAGAAATGCATTTATTCAGGAAATAGATGAGTGTTTCTATGGCTGTAGATATAATTACAGGTGGCATTTTGCTTCCCTGGTGCTAGGATTAAAAATATCACAGAGCAACAACAGGGTATTTTTTAGGAGGAGGATGAACAGCCAGAAGTTGTGGTCCATGTTGATACCGCTTTCTTAGGAAAGCCAAGGTTGGAGGGGTGGAAGGGTTACGTGGGTTAAATATTGTCCTTCAATCAGAATTTAGGGCACTAGGTATAAAGTTTGCAAGCTGGACCTCAAATGTAGTAATCCAGTTTATTTCTACATGCATAGGATTGCACAAAATGTAGGATAAGGCATCTGATTACTTTTTTGGAAAGCTGATGCGGGGATAGAGCTTTAGATTCCTTGGATTGGCTCTGGGGAAAGCAGCTCCTAGATAAGGTAGACTGGTTGCTTCTGAACATAACTGGTACTGATCTCCTTGTATTGGATTGTTCTAATACTGTTTTGGAGGACTTGAAAATAATTCAACAGGGGTTTAGGATTCAAACATAGATTAGACAAAAGTACCAGGGTGCACAAAATTCTTGGGGAGAGAGACAGCTTTTGTATGGGGGTGGCATGGTGGCTCACAGCGCCAGGGACCTGGGTTTAAGTCCAGCCTCAGGTGACTGTCTGTGTGGAGTTTGCACATTCACCCCGTATCTGCTCCTCCTATAGTCCAAAGATGTGCAGGTCAGGTGAATTGGCCATGTTAGTCTGCCCATAGTGTTAGGTGCATTAGTCAGAGGGAAATGGGTCTGGGTGGGTTACTCTTCGGAAGGTCAGTGTGGACTTGTTGGGTTGAAGGGCCTGTTTTCACACTGTAGGGAATTTAATCTGTACAGAACAGAAAGCCAATAGTCTAGTTAGAGTAAGGGAGAAAAATGAAGATGAAAGCAAGTTGTAATGCAAATACATGAATGCATGAAATATAGCAAATAAGGTTCGGGAGTTACAGACATAGATTGCCATATGGAAGTATAGTGTTGTGGTGATAACAGCAGAGATCTGGCTCAAGGAAGGGACAGAGAAAAAGATCTGACACTAGAATTGTTCAAAATTGATCAGGGTTACGTGCTGGATAGATTATTGATATTTAATAGCTGACAAGGCACCAAAATTGGAGAGGATGTAACTGAAAATATTGACTGAATAAAGACTGGAAATTGCAGGTGCACTGGATATAAACCTTCAGTATTCCCAAGATTCTGGGGGGTCTCAGAAACTTCAAAATTGCAACAATACAGTCTTGATCAAGTACAAAATGCTCAGAAAAGACAGGAAATTAATAAAAAGTGGAGGAGTGGCAGAATTGATTAAAGACAGCATTTCAGTGCAGGAAAATGACTTTCTTCCAGTGTGTATTAAGGTTAGAATCAATCAGGTTAGATCCAAGGAACAAAAGGGATGCCTTGCACAGTCTGTAGACAGCAAACTAGTGGGAAGGACATGAACAAAATGCAAGAAGATTATGGAAAGATGCCTACTTTGTAAAAGTAGTTAAAATTGGGAAGGGAAATGGGGACTATCACTAATGATAATTTAAAGGTGCGTTCAGAATAATTTCTTATAACTGTATGTAATCAGTTGGTCCTGGATCTTGGAAATGAGGTGGGCCGAGCAGATTAGGTGTAAATGGGGAGCATTGAAGAGGTGGTGGTAATGGATCATGAGGTTTAGGATTATGATGATAAATACAATAGGCAATTCACAGTAAGAATAAGTCACAGGTGGTGCTTTGACTGGAATAGGGCAGGAATGGAATCACGGCAGATTGGCTGGAACAAAAGGATTGATGGGAAAACTTTTAGCTGAACAATGGGTAACTTTTAAAGAGTAGATAGTTTAGGTAGAATCCAAGGTATATTCACTCGAAAGGGAAGGCAAACAATTCTAAAACACCTTGATTTAGAAAATATAGAAATTTAAAGTAAGGAACAAAAATTATGCTTGTGACAGCTGCCAAGTAGAATACAAAAGGTTTGAAGAGAAGTGAAAAAGCATAATAAAGAAAGAGGGATTATAAAGGATCCTGGAAGGTAAATAATGGAGATTTGCAAAGTCTTCTACATGCACATCAATAGCAATAGAGTGGTATAAGGAGTAGGGCTGATTTGGAATCAAATTTAAACATGGAGGCAATGGGTATAGCTTCAGTGTTAGATGAATTCTTTGCATCTGTCTTTACCAAGGTGGTAGTGCTACCTAGGTCATGGCAACAGAGAAAAAGATCCAATACTAGAAATGTTCAAAATTGATCAGGGTTAAGTGCTGGATAGATTATTGATATTTAATAGCTGACAAGGCACCAGAATTGGAGAGGATGTAACTGAAAATATTGACTGATAAAGACTGGAAATTGCAGGTGCACTGGATATAAACTTTCAGTCTTCCCCAAGATTCTGGGAGGTGTTAGAAGACTAAAAATTTGCAAACAATACAGTCTTGATCAAGAAAGTTTGTAAGGAATAAGCCCAGCAATTAAAAATCAGTCTACAGTTCCCAGGATGTAAAGAAAAGCCTGGGAACTACAGACCAATAAACTTAAAATCTGTGGTAGGTAAGTTATTTGAGAATATTCTGAGGGATAAGACACACATGCATGTGGAAAGACATGGTTTGATTAGGAATAGTCAGCATGGCTTTGTGAGTTGGAGATCATTCCTCACAAATTTGTTAGACTTCTCTGATGAAGTGAGTGGTGGACGTGATCTACATGGACTTCAGTAAAGCGTTCGACAAGGCTCCCCGTGAGAGACTGGTTAGCAAGGTTAGACCTCATGAAATACAGGGAGAACTAGCCATTTGGATACAGAACTGGCTCAAAGTTAGAAGACAGAGGATGGTGGTGGAGGCTTGTTTTTCAGACTGGAGGCCTGTGACCAGTGGAGTGCCACAAGGATCAGTGCTGGGTCACTACTTTTCATCATTTATATAAATGATTTGAATGTGAGCATCAGAGATATAGTTAGTGAGTTTGCAGATGACACCAAAATTGGAGATGTTGTGGACAGCAAAGATTGTAACCTCAAGTTACAATGGGATCTTGATCAGATGGGCCAATGGGGTGAGAGGTGGCAGATGGAGTTTAATTTAGATAAATGTGAGGTGCTGCATTTTGGGAAAGGTCCGAGGGAGTGTTACTGAACAAAGGGAGCATGGAGTGCAGGTTCATCACTCTTTGAAAATGGAGTTGCAGGTAGATAGGATAGTGAAGGAGGTGTTTGCCATGCTTTCTTTTATTGGTCAGAGCATTGAATACAGGAGTTGGGAGGTCATGTTGCAGCTGTACAGGACATTGGTTAGGCCACTTTTGGAATATTGTGTGCAATTCTGATCTTCCTATTGAAAGGATGTTCTGAAGCTTCATAGGGTTCAGAAAAGATTTACAAGGATGTTACCAGCTTTAGAGGATTTGAGCTACAGGGAGAGTGTTGTTTTCCCTGGAGTGTCGGAGGCTGAAAGGTGACCTTATAGAGGTTTATAAAATAATGAGGCGTATGGACATGATAAATAGACAAAGTCTCTTCCCTGGAGTGGGGGAGTCCAGAAGTAGAAGGTATGATTTTAGGGTGAGAGGGGCAAAATATAAAAGAGACGTAAGGGGAAACTTCTTCACACAGAGGGAGGTACATGTACGGAATGAGCTTTCAGAGGAAGTGGAGGAGGCTAGTACAATTGCAACATTTAAAAGACATCTGGGTGGGTATAGAAGTAGGAAGAGTTTGGAGGGATATGGAGCGGGTGCTGGCAGGTGTGACTAGATTGGGCTGGGATATCTGGACGACATGGAGGAGTTGGACCAAAGGGACTGTTTCCATGCTGTACTTCTCTATGACTCTAAGTGATCAGGAAGGTTGATGAGAGCAGGGCAGTAGGTGTAGTCTAAATGGAATTCAATAAGGCCTTTGATAAGGTTCCACATGGTACGATGTGTTGGAAGGTTATATCACATAGAATCTAGGGTGACTGGCAAATTGGATACAAAAATTGGCTCGATTGTAGGAAGCAGAATGTAATAGTGGAAGGATGCTTGACTGACTGGAGGCGTATGATGAATGAAGTGCCTCAGGGGTCAGTGCTTGGCCCATTGCTGTTTGTTATCTATATCAATGCTTTGGATAAGAATGTACAAGGTATGATAAATAAGTTTACAGATTACACAAAAATAGATGGTCTCATGGACAGGGAGGAAGGTTGTCAGAAATTGCAGCAGGACTTAGATCAACTGGCGAAGTGGGCCAAGAAATGGCAAATGGATTTTATTATAGATAAGTGTGAGGTCTGACATTTTTGAAAGTCAAATCAAGGTAGGAGTTTCATCAGAATGGTAGTGCCTTAAGGAATGTAATGGAACAGAAGGACCTTGGAGTTCAGCTTCACAGTTCCGTGAAAGTGGAGTCACAGGTAGACTGGGCAGTGAAGAAGGCTTTTGGTTCACTGGCCTTCATCAGTCAGGGCACTGAGTACAGAAGTTGAGAAGTTATGTTGCAGTTGCACAGGATGTTGGTGAGGCTGCAATTGGAGTATTGTATTCAGTTTCAGTCACCTTGTTATAGGAAGGATGTTATTAAACTGGAAAGAGTGCAGAAGAAATTTACAAGGATGTTGCCCGGACTCAATGGTCTGAGCTATAGGGAGAGATTGGACAGGCTTGGACATCTTTCTTTTGAGTGTAGGAGACTTGGGTGGGGGGGAACTTTTAAATGTATATACAATCATGAGAGGCATGGATAGGGTGAATGCACTCAGTCTTTTTCCCAAGGTTGGGGAATCGAGAACGAGAGGACATCAGTTTAAGGTTAAAGGGGGAAGAATAAAAGGGAACCTGAGGGGCAACGTTTTTCACAGAGGGTGGTATGTATTTGGAATGAACTGCCAGTTGAGGTGGGTACATTAACAACATTGAAAAGGCATTTGGACAAACACATGGATAGGAAAGGGTTAGAAGGAAATGGGCCAAGTGCAAGGAAATGGGGTTAATGTGGACAGGCCCTTTGGTCAGCATGGCCCAGTTTGGGCCAAGGGGCTTGTCTCTGTGCTACAGGACTCTATGACCAGTCAGTTTAATTTCAGTGGTGGGAAAGCTTCTGGAAAACTTATTTCGGTTACAATTCATAGTCTCATGGTTACAGAGGAGTTGTTGATGAATTTCCAACATGGATTTCTGAAGGGGAAATCTTTATGGACTACTTGCTGTGGAAGTAAGAGAAAGAGTCAATGAGGGTGACTGTTGATACAGCATGCATGGACTTTCAATATCATGCCACAGAACAGTTATATGAGAAAAGTTAGAGCTCAAGGACTGAAACGGACAAAGGCAACATGGAGATTAAGTTGGCCTGAATAACAGGAAACAGTATAGTGATCAATGGATATTTCTTGCCAGGAGGAAAGTTTGTAGGGTCTTGGTGTGTAGGGAAAATTGCAAATGATACAAAATCTTGGAAGCATTATAAGCTGTGCGGACAACAGTGTTGAACTCCCTAAGGGCATAGACAAGTTGGTAGAACAAGAAGATTGGTAGCAGGTGAGGTTCAGTGCAAAGAAGTGTGAAATTATATATTTTGGTAGGAAGAACATGGAGAGATGATATAAAGTATGAGATGCAAAATTTAAGTTGGTGGAGGAGCAGACGGTCTGGGTACATATGCACATGGATCACTGAAGATGGGAGGACACATGGAGAAACTAGTTAATAAAGCATACGTACCCTGGGCTTTATTAACAGGTCATGGAATATGTGAGCAAGGAGGTTATGCTGAACTTATGCAAGCATTTGTTGGACCTCAGCTGGAATACTCTACACAATATTCCAGGTACCACAACACAAGAATGATTGTGAATAGACAGTAGTACTGAAGAGGTTTACAAGAATAGCTCCATACTTTAGTTATGAGGATAGAGTGGAGTGGTTGTCATTGTTCTCCTTAGAGTGATATGAGATCTGATAAAAGCTCTCAAAATCATAAGATCTGGATGTGTAGATCAGAAACTGCTCCCACTTATATAAGGATCAAAAATGATATAGCAAAGATTTAAAGTGATTTGCAAACTTACCAAATGTGATGTAAGGGAAAAAAATGTTTCACACAGTGAGTGGCTTCGGAGTGGAATGCATTGCTTGAAAGTATGGTAGAGACAGAGTCAATCAGGGAATTCAAGAGGACATCGTTTTTACATAATAATTATCTAATTTGCAAAAATGTATGGAATAGGCAGGAGAATGCCTAAATCAGAATGCTTGTTGGAGAGTTATTACAGACATGATGCAATGAAACTCCTCATACACCACAACAATTCCGGAATTCTGTATTTATAAAGATATAAAGCAAAGAAGTTGGATATGTTAATGAAGGAAACTTAATGAGAAACTTGATTCAATGTTATTGCTGTTGAAGCACCAAAAAGTGAATGGTCAAAGATAAATGAAAAACAATATATATAGGTAGACACTTATGTCACAGTGACAGTGATAATCAATACTGGGGCATCTCAGGGAACACAAGTCACATGCTGGCATCAACAATGTTCAACTTCAAGCATAGTATTTAAGCAACACACTGACTCCTAGAAGTTAATTGTTGACCATATTTATGGGCACTTGCATACTATTTACAACACCAGTTTTGACGAATGCATGAAATGCATAACGTGTTCTTAACTGATAAGACTTGAATAATATATTTTGTTTTCTTAAATATATTTGTTCTTAATACAGAGGAACCTCGATTATCCGAATATCAAATATCTGAATTTCAGATGATCCAAAGAAGATCTCAAGGTCCCGATAGAAACATTACATCAAAGAGGTATTTCCAACACTGATCGTGTCTTTTGTTTACAATGATTAAAAATGAACTTGGCTTACTGAAATGCTGCCGAGAACTGCGCTGGACAGCGATGGGAGCCCAGGCATCATCTCCAAATGACTGACCATCTGCCCTGTCGGCTCTCCCCGCACTTTCCTGTACCTTAAACCCCCCCCCTTCCTCAGATAATTTCTCCAACATTGTCCTGTACAGGCAAAGGTGAAAGTTGTCAAAATGTTGCAGTAAAAAGTTGTGTATTTGGCTCTGTGTGTGTGTGTATGTGTGCTATTTTGAGACTCACTCCCCCCAAAGGCAGCAGCAGTCCAGTCCAGCTGCCTGGGTCGGGGGCACTGGGCGGGGGGGGAAGAGGAAGTGGACGGGGACTGATGGGGGTGCTAATGGGGGTCAGGGGCGCGGGGGTGTGGAGGGGGAGGTGACCGGTTAGGGGTGGGGGCGGATGGAGGGCAGGATTGGACAAGGTTGGAGGGCGGGCGGGGGCCGGGTTGGGGGGGGTGGCGGGGTTGGATGAGGTTGGGGGGTGGGCAGGAGGCAACTGGGGGGAGTGGGGCGAACAGGGGCTGGGGCAGAAGGGGGAGCAGAGTGGGCGGGGATTGGGTGGGCAGGGTGAGAGTTCATGCACAGTGTGCTGCTGCCTAGTCTCCTGAATGGGGAGCAAACTTAACAAGTGCTCACTGTGTCAATCCCATTGAACTGATGGAGGTGCACGGGAGGCTTCAGCAATGCTGCAGGTCCCTTACACACAAGTGTGTATCTGCTCAGAAACAAACCCTGGAACAGAGAGAGGGAGCATGGCAGGCAGAGCAAGGAAAAAGGAAACTTCAGAAAACTCTGAGCCTCAGAGAAAAGGCATTGAATCAATTAACCGAATAATCAATTATCCGAATAAAATACAGCCGCCCATTTTGTTCGGATAACCGAGGTTCCTATGTAATTACAGAAGACCGTTAATTTATTTTAGGAGAAGTACTGGTTACGTTATGGTGAGATAGTTGGACATGTCTCTTTGATCGATAAAGTGGAATACAGCCGAGGGTTGTTTTCTTTTTAATCTTTATTTTGTAAACCTAAATGCCTTCAGATATATCTTCAATATGCTTCAGCATGCTTTAATATATTGCAGTTTTGCACATTTTCACATTATGAATTGTTTAAACTCTGTTCAGTAACATAAACAAGATGACTAGAAAAGTTTTGTTTTTCATTTGTGGCACAAATGTCATGAACCTTGTTCTTAAAAACAATCGTCTCATCTCTTCCAAAGTCTGTAACAGTGACAAAATAAACTCCATTCTCGGTTGACAAGATAAATAAAATGACAATTTCATGCAGTTTGTCATGCTCCTTTGTCACCTTCTGAATTGATTCAGGAGGGATTTTGGAGAAGATATTAGCTCAGTGAAAATCGGTTCAGTTATATAAGGTTAAAATGAGGCCTATAAATGTGATCACTAGAATGTGTTTGTTTAAAAAAAAAGCAAATTCCAATTATCTAACTTGTTTCTTCCATTATCAGATCTATTCTGTTGGAAAAACTTCGTAGACATGGTGCAAATGGTGGGCAAATTTAACTCATTATCTGACCAGTTCCCTTCTTTTTCCCATTTTCTTATGTTTCTTTTTCATTCTTTTGAAACCTTCCACTGGCTTTTGTATTTATTTGAGTTATGTTTAAACTCTTCTCGTTTTTGAGAATAAAAAAAAGTGCACCTTGATTTTAATGGAGAATAGCTTCTTTTCTCCAGTCTGCAATTAAAGCTATTTTCCTAGCTGTAGCCACAAGATGTCACCATCTGTCAGATTCCATTTGGAATAGGCAGTTGTTTTAGGTTCACAAAAAAAGCAGAAGCATCTCCAATTCCACACGGATTTTAAATACAGCAGTAAGACATCAAGATGTACTGAAAAGGTCTTTTGCTTTGACAAATTCAAAACTTAAATCATGGTCAAAGTTGGCCACAGTTTAATTGGAGTACATTCTTTTCTCATAGAAGCAAAATACTGCCGATAATTTGAAACAAAAACAGAAAGTGTTCAAAGTACTCAGCAGGCCAGACAGTCTGTGGAGAAATTGAGGTGGATAGAATTTAATCCCCTATCCAATGGTGATTGAGGTGGGAGGGATTTATCAACAGGAAGGTGGCAAGTAGCTACTTTTCCAAAATACAGTGCTCCCTCCAATTACGTTTCCAATTCAACCATACTTTAATTCATTGAACAAATAGAATTCTAAAGGCTAAAGATGTATGGGGAGAGTGTTAAGAATATAACATTGTGAAAGAAGATCAGCGATGATTATGCTGAATTACTGAACTGGCTCAGTTGGTCTGCTCTTGCTCCTATTTTTGTGTTGCCTAAGAATTTGTTTCGTTCGTTGTGGTTAATTGTCAGAAATGCCGCCCTGTATCAAAAACTGAGTTCCTGATTGATAAAACATGTGGCACTTGATTCTGAAAATTCTGACAATTTCAGTCACTGTACAAAGTATATGAAAACCGTTAGCTGCAAGTCAGGGGTACACATTGTAATCTTGCAATTGAGTTTGTGCAAGTCTCAATTAATTTCCATCCAAAAAAACAACTTATGTCACAATTTTTTATAGAGTGCTATTGTGACAGAAGAAAAATATTAATAATATTTTCCACTACATTTAAGAAAAATGCAACTAGTGAAATATAACACAAAGATTTAGAAAAAGGTAAATGCCAGCTAAATTGAAAACAACCAGTAGTTTACCATTACAACCAGGAGTTACCATTACTTTCGGAATAAATGGTCAACCTTGTGCTTTAATTAGATATCGTGAATTAACTACATTCTTTATTGAGGAATTGCACTAATAAGTAGAAGAGTAATTTGTCTGCAATGTTTCGTAACGTCTCAGCTAAATTTCACTATGACCTAATAGAAGCAAAGCTAATTTATGGGAGAGATTTTCATTCCTTTTAATGTTGGAATGCACAATATTTCATTCATTACCTTACTTAGAAATAGCTAAACTTTAATGTCTGATGTACATGCTCCTTTGTTAATGACAATATGGTGTTCCTACAGAAATACATACAAATTTCTTGGTATTTATGGATTGATTATTTTATGGTCAGATATTACTTCAATTCAATCAATTTTCATTTTTTCTTCACCACATTATTGAATTATTTGATTGAAAAGTGGACGAACTACAATGTTGGTGTTTCAGTATGAAATGAGTCTTCATCTCATTTCTCAATATTTCAGTCAGACATTATTAATCAAGGTCTTAACTTTATGAAAACATAACAATCCTGATGGACTGGATATCAGGTGGTGAAACTGTGCTTTGTCCATTCTCTGGCTATTGTACTGAAGTGCTGTGCTCCAGAATGTGTTCCTCCAGAAGTTGCCGCTCCCATAGCCAAACTATTCCAGTACAGCAACAACACTGGCATCTACCCGACATGTGGAAAATTGCCCAAGTATGTCCTGTACATAAAAAGCAGGACAAATCAAACCCAGCCAAATACCGCCCCCATCAATCTGCTCTCAAACATCAGTAAAGCAATGGAAGCTGTCATTTACAGTGCTATCAAGCAGCACCTACTCAGTGACTCCCAGTTTGGTTTCTGCCAGGGCCACTCAGCTCCTGACCTCATTACAGCCTTGGTTCAAACATGAACAAAAGAGCTGAATTCCAGAGGTGAAGGGAGAGCAACAGCACCCCCTGACATCAAGGCTGCATTCAACCGAGCGTGGCATGAAGGAGCCTAGCAAAACTGGAATCAATGGGCATCAGGAGGCACATTCTCTGATGGCTGGAATCATACCTGAAACATAAAAGGATGATTATGGTTGTTGGTGGTCAGTTATCTCTGCTCCAGGACATCTCTGCAGGAGTTTGTTAGGGTAGTGTCCCAGGCCCAACCATCTTTAGCTGATTCATCAATGACCTTCCCTCCATCATACGGTCAGAAGCAGGGATGTATGCCGATGATTCTGCAATGTTAAGCACCATTTACAACTCCTCAGACACCGGTAGTAGTCAGAGTCCAAATATCTGGACAATATCCAGGCTTGAGCTGACAAGTGGCAAGTAACATTCATGCCACATAAATGCCAGGCTATGACCATCGACAATAAAAGACAATCTAACAAATGCCCCTTGGCATTCAATGGTGTTATAATCACTGCATCTCCCACTATCAATATCCTAGAGGTCATCATTGAGCAGAAACTTAACTGGACTCACCACATAAAAGACAGTAGCTGCAGGAGTAGGTCAGAAGCTAGGAATACTGTGGTAAGTAACTCACCTCCTGACTCCTCAAAGCCTGTCCACCATCTACAAGGCACATGTTAGGAGTGTGATAAAATACTCCCCAGCATAAGAAGCTTGACACCATGCAGGACAAAATAGCCTACCACTCCCTCCATCACCAATGCTCAGTAGCAGCAGTGTGTACTATTTACAAGCTGCACTGCAGAAATTCAAAGATCCTCAGACAGCACCTTCTAGACACTCGACTACTTCCATCTAGAAGGACAAGGGAGCAGATATATGGGAATACCATCACCTTCAAAGTTCCTCTCCAAGTCACTCACCAGCCTAATTTGCAGGTATATCACTGTTCCTTCACTGTCTCGGCATCAAAATCCTGGAATTCCCTCTGTAATGGCATTGTTGGTCAACCCGCAGCAGGTGGAGAGCAGTAGTTCAAGAAAGCAGCTCACTGCCACCTTCTCAAAGGGAAGTATGGATGGGCAATAAATGCTGACCCAGCCAGTGATATTCACATCCCACAAAAGTATTTTTTTTTAATTACTCTGGAGAAAGTGAGCAAAAGGAAGCAGAGTGTAATCACAGTTATCCAATAGTGCCAGTTATTATGGAACATATTCTGTTCTATTCTAAGCTTGGTCACTTGGTGTTTATGTGGAATATTACAATGCTTTCCCAATTTAAAAAAAAAACATATTCGATAGGCTTCCTTATGTTGCACTGGAAGCCAAGTCCTTAACTACATCATGGTTGAACCCAGAAGTGTCATCAGGTCATGATCCATGCTGGAAATGATGGTTACTTACTTACTTACAGTGTGGAAACAGGCCCTTCGGCCCAACAAGTCCACACCGACCCACCACCCACCCAGACCCATTCCCCTACATTTACTCCTTCACCTAACACTACAGGCAATTTAACATGGCCAATTCACCTGACCTGCACATTTTTGGACTGTGGGAGGAATCCAGAGCACCCGGAGGAAACCCACGCAGACACGGGGAGAATGTGCAAACTCCACACAGTCAGTCGCCTGAGGCAGAATTGAACCCAGGTCTCTGGTGCTGTGAGGCAGCAATGCTAACCACTGTGCCACCGTGGTCTGCAAGTCCTGTGAAATGTCATGTGCAAAGATGTTGCTAGATTATTCAGTTTGTGGGAAAACAGAATTGCTGATGAAGCTTAGTCATACACATTACTGCTCCCAGTTCTTTATTGTTCTTATGTTGATCGACTATGCCTTTGTGTATTCCTGCAGCTCCAATGCACCAAGCACCTTTGCAGTTATATCTATTAATCTCTTCCTGTATGTTGCACCTTTTGAACTTTTCATCTGTATCCTTGCCAGAACTTGGGCGCACCCTCACCTTCCAGCAAGCTGACCCCAGTGGAACCCAAGCTGAAGGCGATTTGTACTCAATGCCTCATCAGGCAGGAGATGAGTGCTACAGCAGTAACATCAGTGTACCCATCATCTAGATGTCTTTGGGGATGCTGGTTCAAATTCTACTATGGCAGTTTGTTCAAATTTAAATCCAGTTATTAAAATCTAGAATTGAACATTCATGGTTGTAAAGGTGACCAATTGCCTTAAAAGTTCATCTGGTTCATTAATGTCCTTTCGGGAAATAAATCTGCCGCTTTACCTGGTCTGGCCTACATGATTAATGTGGTTGGCTCTTAACGGCCCTCTGAAATGGGCTAGCTTGCCACTTTGGGTCCCAGAACAATTGAAGATGGGTAACAAAAATGCTGATCTTTGCAGCAACCCCCAGCTTGCATGAAGAAATTTTAAAAACTCCCCGTTTCTCTACCTTCTAAAGTGTACACAATGTCAGTATCCAAGTTAATGGTCCTACTTGTCAGGCCAAGTGACATCACAGACTTTGAGTAACTGAAAGGCACAAGGTTAGGCTTCTGGGAAAATATAGTTGCAGGTAAAGATAAGTCATGCACATTACTACACCTACTTCATAATTGTTCTTATGTTGATCAACTATGCCATCATGTCTTCCTGAAGGGCCAGTGAACACTTCAAAAGGAAGGGAAGAAACAAAAGAAACTGATTTATTCCATATCTCGTGTAGTTAACAGAAGTAGTTGTTTAAGTGGGATGTTCGAAGGAATATTAGGTTGAATTTGATCCTTTAGCTTTGTTAATGACTGCAGCCGGTCATGGCACTCCATTGATGGAAAAGCACCATCTCTTCCATTGGAGTCTGGATGTATAATTGTGTCTTCCCCTCACCAGTTAGATACAGCCAGGCAGAGTCTCACTCAGTGTGTTTGGTTGATGGTTCAACAGTTGACTCTGTGTACAAGCTATGAAAAGTGGATTTGAGTCCATCAACAGTGTTCAGTGTGTGTAAGTGAGGTGAAGTTATGAATATCACGTATGAGTCCTGCAGAGAGATTGCTGGTAGGTCTGTGATTGTGTGTAGTGTATTGAGCTGTATGAGAGAGAGTCAGCAGTGACAGTTCATGGGACATGGCATGTGGCGATACATTCACTGACCTTGACCATGTCTGACAGGTCAAAAACTCCATTTGCACTGTGTCCATGTACTCAGGGTTAAATTGCTGTCATTGACCTGCACACTGCCATCTATTTTCACAGCCTTCAAAAATTTACCTGAAGTGTGTCCTGTATCGTATAATGTGAAATAGCTTCTGGATCAAGGCCTGCAGTGCTGCATCAAAGAATCTTGGAGCCTGCTGTCTGTCATAATACATTATTCCATTGTTTTCTCAGGTCAATGGTGCAATAAGTTCAATTATTTGCTCTGCCAAAATGCACCACTCCTTTAAAAAGCACACTGTGTGGCTTTACTAAGGTATCATGCAGAGGTGCCCATGTTGGACTGGGGTGGACACACAACACCAGGTTAGAGCTCAACAGCTTTATTTGCAAGTACAGGCTTTCAGAGAGCTGCTACTTTGTTAACTGATGAAGAAGTAGCACTCCAAAAGCTTGTACTTTCAAAGACACCTGTTGGTCTATAACCTAGTCATTGAGATGTATAGCACAGAAACAGACCCTTTGGTCCAACTCATCCATGCTGACCAGATATCCTATCCTAATCTAGTCCTATTTGTCAGCACTTGACCAATATCCCTCTAAACTCTTCCTATTCATCTACCCACCCAAATGTCTTTTAAATGCTATAATTGTACCAGCCTCTACCACTTCCTCTGGCAGTTCTGATGTTGTGTGAAAAAGTTGCTTTTTAGGTCCCTTTTATATCTTTCTGCCCTCACCCTAAACCTATGCACTCTAGCTCTGGACTCCCCCACCCCAGGGAAAAGACCTTATCTGTTTATCCTATCCATGCCCTTCATGGTTTTATAAACATCTATAAGGTCACTCCTCAGCTTCCAATGCTCCAGGGAAAACAGCACTAGACTATTCAGCCCCTCAATGTAGCTCAAATCCTCCAACCCTGGCAAAATCCTTGTAAATCTTTTCTGAACCCTTTCAAGTTTCACAACATCCTTCCAATAGGAAGGAGACCAGAACTGCATGCAATATTCCAAAAGTGGGCTAACCAACATCCTGTACAGGTGCAATATGACCTCCCAACTTCTTAACTCAAAGTCTGACCAATAAAGGAAAGCACACCAAATGCCTTCTTCACTATCCTATCTACCTACTTTCAATCAACAATGAACCTGCACTCCAAGGTCTCTTTGTTCAGCAACACTCCCTAGGACTCTACCATTAAGTGTACAAGCCGTACTCTGATTTGCTTTTCCAACATGCATCACCTCTCATTTATCTAAATTAAACTTCATCTGCTACTCCTCAGCCCATTGGCCGATCTGATCATGATCCCAATGCAATCTGAGTTAACCTTCTTCACTGCCTACTACACCTCCAAATGTTGGTACCATCTGCAAACATACTAACCTCTACCTCCTATGTTCACATCCAAATCATTGATACAAATAACAAAAAGTAATGGACTCAACATCAATCCTTGTGGCACTCCACTGGTCAAAGGCCTCCGATCTGGAAAGCAACACTCCAACACCAATGTCTGTCTTCTACCATCAAGCCAGTTCTGTATCCAAACAGCTAGTTCTCCCTGTAAAACATGAGATCTAAGCTTGCTCAGCACTCTCCTATGAGGAACCATGTTGAACGCCTTACTAAAGTCCATATACATCATGTACACCGCTCTGTCCTCATCAATCCTCTTTGTTACTTCTTCAAGAAACTCAATCAAGTTCATGATACATGACTTCCCATGCACAAAGCCATGCTGACTATCCTTATTCAGTCCTTGCCTTTCCAAATATATGTAAGTCCTGTCCTTCAGGATTCCATTCAACAACTTGCTCACCACCGACATTAGGCTCACTGGTCTATAGTTCCCTGGCTTGTCCTTACCACCTTTTTTAAATAGTGGCACCACATTAGCCAACCTCCAGTCTTCCAGCACTGCACATGTGACTATTGATGATACAAATATCTCAGCAAGGGGCCCAGCAATCACTTCCCTTGCTTCCCACAGAGTTCTAGGGTTCACCTGATCAGGTCCTGGGGATTTATCCATTTTCATGCATTTCAAGACATCCAGCATCTTCTCCTCTGTAATGTGGATAATTTTCAAGATGTCACCATCTATTTCCCTACATTCTATATCTTCCATGTCCTTCTCCACAGTAAACACTGATGCAAAATACTCATTTACTATCTACACCATCGCTTGCAGTTTCACACAAAGGCCATCTTGCTGATCTTTAAGGGGCCTTATTCTCTTCCTAGTTACCCTTTGTCTTTAATGTATTTATAAAAATCCTTTGGATTCTCCTTAACCCTATTTGCCAAAGCTATCTCATGTCCCCTTTTTGCCCTCCTGATTTCCCTCTTAAGTATACTCTGACTGCCTTTACACACTCAGAGTTCACTCAATCTCTCCTGTCTATACCTGACATATGCTTTCCTCTTATTCTGAGATCGAACCTCAATTTCTCTAGTCATCCAGCATTCCCTACACCTACCAGCCTTTCTTTTCACCCTAACAGGAATATACTTTCTCTGGACTCTCGTTATCTCATTTCTTAAGGATTCCCATTTTCCACCCATCCATTTACCTGCGAACATCTGCCCCCAATCAGCTTTTGAAAATTCTTGCCTCATACCATCAAAATTCGCCTTCCTCCAATTTAGAACTTCAACTTTTGGATCCAGTCTATTCTTTTCTATCATTATTTTAAAACCAATAGAATTATGGTCGCTAGCCCCAAAGTGCTTCCCCACTGACACCTCAGTCCACCTGCCCTGCCTTATTTCCCAAGAGTAGGTCAAATTTTGCACCTTCTCTAGTAGGTACATCCACATACTGAATCAGAAAATGTTTTTGTACATGCTTAACAAATTCCTCTCCATCTAAACCCTTAACACAATGCAGTCCCAGTCGATGTTTGGAAAGTTAAAATCCCCTCCATAACCACCCTATTATTCTTACAGATAACTGAAACCTCCTTACAAATTCTTTTCTCAATTTCCCACTGACTATTAGGGGGTATATAATACAATCCCAATAAGGTGATCACCCCTTTCTTATTTCTCAGTTCCAACCAAATAACTTCCCTTAATGTATTCCCAGGAATATCCTACCTCAGTACAACATTAATGCAATCTCTTATCAAAAACACCACACCCCTTCCTGTCTTGCCCCCCCACCCCCAAAAACCTTTCCATCCTTCCTGGAACTTTAGGCTTGTCCAGCCAGTCTTGTCCAGCCCTGAGCCATGTTTCGGTAATTGCTAGGATATCCCAGTCCCACGTTCCTAACCATGCCCTGAGCTTATCTGCCTTGCCTGTTAGGCCTCTTGCATTGAAGTAAATGCAGTTTAATTTATCAATCCTACCTTGTTCTCTGCTTTGTTACTTCCTGCCCTGACTGTTTGACTCGCTGACTTTCCCAACTTTAAGAGTTTCAGACTGATCTCTTATCTTACTATTTCCCTCGGTCCCACCTCCCCACCTTATTAGTTTAAATCCTCCTGAGCAGCTCTAGTAAATCTCCTTGCCAGTATATTCATTTTCATCTAATTCATGTGCAATCCATCCTTCTTGTACAGGTTACTTGTACCTCAGAAAAGATTCCGATGATCCAAAAATGTGAATCCTTCCCTCATGGACCAACTCCGCAGCCATGCATTCATCTGCTCTATCCTCTTATTCCTACCCTCACTAGCTTGTAGCACCAGGAGTGATCCAGACTTTACTACCCTCCTTTTTAAATTCCTGCATAACTCCCTATATTCTCCCTTCAGAATCACATCCTTTTCCCTTCCTATGTCATTAGTTCCAATGTGTACCGCCTGCTGGGCCCTCCCCCCTGTGAGAACATTCTGCACCATCTTTGAGACATTTATGCTCCTGGCACCAAGGAGGCAACACACCATTCTGATTTTTCACTGCGAGCCGCAGAAACGTGTCTATACCTCTGACTAGAGATTCCCCTTTACAGTTTTTTGTTTGGAAGCCGACATACCCCTCATTGGAGTAGAGTCAGTCTCAATACCAGAAACTTGGCTGTCCGTGCTGCATTCCCCTGGGAGTCCACCACCCTCTATATGTTCCAAGACAGCACAGTTGTTTGAAATCGCGATAGCTACAGAAGACTCTTGCACCACCTGCCTACCCCTCCTACGTTTCCTGGAGTTAACCCGACTGTATCTGTGGCTTTTCTCCCTTCCTATAACAGCTATCCATCACACCCTCTGAGCACTTGTAAATTCCTCATTGTCTCTAACTGTTGTTCCAAACAATCCATGCGATCCGATCGAATTCACAACCAAACACACATACTGCTAACATAATCAACAATAAAGTGAAAACTCTCCTTAAATTCCCACATCCAACAGGAAGAGCACATCACTCTACTAAAGGCCATCTTTGCTCCTTCACAATCTGCAGACCCAGAAAATAGCACCGTCTTTTTGCCCTAAAAAAGTGCTCCAGGCTAACTTTGTACTTATGGTTTATATTTTTAAAATTTAATCAAAAGACAGATCTCAATAAAACATACAATCAAGAAAGAACTCATTCTATTTATTATTGCAGACTTTCAGCAAGGTTACACGTTTAAAACTATGCACTTATCTGTTCCTGTGCTATGAGCTCTTTCACACAGGTTGCACCAAGGACAGCTGTGAATTTTATTGTTTGTTCATTTTTCCTGGATGCACTCCGATGTCCAGAGATACATGAACACAAACAGCAAAGGCAGTAACTGTGCAGATTCACTGCTGTGTCAGTTAGCAGTGTAGGTTTCTTTCTATCTCTCCCTCCTAACTATGTGCTTGATGCTTTGTCTGTATTTCTTTCTTTTAAAGTTCCTTTGTTTTGACTTTGTTTTCCCCACAGTTCTAAAACAATGGAACAGCATATAAAACAATAATTGCTGCTCCTGGAATTTGAGGAAATCACCTCCAACACCTAAAATACCTCAAAAAGGAGCAGGTCTTACACTTGTGTGATTTTTAACTTTGCTAAGATAGTTAGCTTGAACTCATAGCAGTCATTGAAGACTTTTTTTAATCTTTTACTCAGTATCTAGCTACTCATTAGCCTGCATAACACAGGTTCGATATTTCAATAATAACCTGTATGCTGTCTGCTTATTATGTGATGTCATCATTAACACAAGTAAGAATAAGTTAATTGTGCTTTGGAATCTCCATTCTTGTCTTGGGCACTTAATCCCCTAGTGATTTTAAATATGTCAATGAAAATGGTTCTTGTATGGAAGTCATCCATTCTTGCAGATACTTTATTGGATCAGTAGGCACAAAAAAAGTTTCCTGTTACACACCCAATGTCAAGAATATCACTGACAGCTGAAAGGAGGTGGATATTTTCATGTTAGGATATGTGTCAAAATAACTACGTGTCAGATCAGAGCATGTTTCCCAACAATCCTTGACACTAGCATCCCACTATACACTGAAATAAATTTATGAGCATACCATTTTGGTGTGACCTTTGATGGTTCTTAAAATGAAGCAAATAGATCAATAAAACAGTGTCAAAGTTATATAAATAAGCTATGAAATTATTTTCAAATTCATAGTCAAAGCCTCCTCAAGGTCTGGCATTGCTGAATGACCAAGGATTTATGAGGAACCTGAAATGGAATAGAATCTATTTCTTAACCAACTAGCCTGTCCATTCTATTTATTTCAGAACATAAAATAGAAATAGTTTTCCAGACACGAAGACTTACAACAGTTTTCTATTCATTCTATCTTTTAAATCAAAGCAAACATATGTGCAGTTGCATGAATTAGGAACAGAAGTAGGCCACTCAGCCTCTCAAGCCTGATCCACCATTCAGTAAGACTATGACTGGTCCTTACCCCACATGCCTGTGTTGTAGCTATAATCTTTCACCATATTGCTGAGCAAGAATCCATCTACTTGTGTTTTAAGAATACTCAACAATTCCAGTTTCTGAGGAAGAGAGTTTTAAAGACTCAAAGCCTATTCTGAGGAAAAATATCTCTTAACCACTGTCTTAAGTGGGGCATTTTATTTTTATTTTTAAATACTGTATATACTCGAGTAATAGTCAAATTGTTTTGACTACTTTTTAAGGTTAAATATATGGGGTCAACTATTACATGAAATTCATGCCTGTCAAAATCCATACCGTATCATTAGCAGAAGTTCAATTGATCTCTAAACAAATAAAGAAAATAAAAATGAATTATGGTAATTCTGAAAACCTGGAGTGGAAAACAACAGCCAGCGAACTGAAAGACCAGGAGTGGAGGGGAATAACCAGCAGACTGGAAAATGGAGCGGGATGTGACAGCCGACACTCTGACTCAAACATTGATCTGTTATCTATGAAGAATTAGGGTCAACTTTTACACGCGATATATGGAAAATTTGAGATTATTTGGCCAAAAGTAGGGGATAAACTTTTACATGAGATTGACTTTTACTTGAGTATATATGGCAGTGACTTCTAGCCCAGAGGAAAATCCTTTCCCAATCCTTCGGGTAAAGACCTCTCACCACCTTTATACCTTTCAATTAAGTTACCTTTTTCTCCTCTAGGTTTCAGCTGGTTCCAAGCCTCTAAAATAACTCATTTATTTCAGGTATTAGTCTTCTTTGAACTGAGTCCAATGTATTTAAATCCTTCCTTAAATAAGTTGACCAGTAATGTATACAGCACTCCATATGTGGTGTCACCAATGTAAAACTGGAGGTTTCCCAGTTTCCTCAATTTTGTATTCAATTCCCTTCACAATAAATGACAACATTCTATTAGCTTTCAAAGTTACTTGCTATACCTCAGGTAAAAACCTTTTGCAAATCATGCATTATGACATCCAGATCACTCTGCTTCTCAGAGGTCTGTAACCTCTCATTTAAATTGTTCTATCCTTCCTGTCAAAATGGTCAGTTTTACATCTTATCATATTAATATTCATTTGTCAGATCTTTGTTTATTTAGTCCATTTCCCTTCATATCTTATTTGCCTACTTATCATTGTGTTGTCAGCAAATTTGACAACTATACTTTCCATCCTTTGTCAAAGTCATTAATATAAATTGTAAACAGTGGAGGTCCCAGCAGCGATGCCTGTGACACAGCATTATTACATCTTCCCAACCAGAAAATGACACATCTATGCCTACTCTGTTTCCTGTCAGCTACCAAACCTTTCATCTATGCCTCTTGTTATGATGATGGATCAGAATCTCACAGTATTTATAAACAGTTTACTTGTATTTGTTTTAAAAGGATGACTGTTAGAAGAAAACTATGTTAAAATTGAGTGTCTGGCAAAATCATGGGTGAAGCCAATAGAATATTGCAGAATAACTTGTCAGGAAAACTTCAAACTGGGAGAGATATAACAACAAGAGATTAAGTGGGATGATTATCTCTCCTCCCTCTGCAGAAAGCAAGCTCTTGAAGACATGTCTGTTTCACTTTCCAGTAACAAACGCAAGGACAGAAGTTGAAAGGATATTTTTGTCTCACTGAAGGCAGACCTAATGCTCTCATGTGTACCATCCTGGGTTTGAGCATCAGCTGTGAATATCATAAAGAACTATCCTATAGTTACCTGCCATGTAACAGGACAACAAAAGATAGACCTTTGCTCTAAGTGCTGCAAACCAAAAGGGAATTCAGACAACAAAATTTCATTCAGCCTGCAAAACCAAGAATCTCCAAAATTGTCTATTCAACCACCGATATCAACGACACTGCTAACCTCCACTGCAAACAGCAGCAATATTCAACTATCTGCTCTTTGTAAACAACTTTAAAGATATATACTGATCAGTTTCTATTTAACTTTTATCTTTTTGTACTCACTGCTTATTTCTAATCTGTTTATATAGGTTGTGTTACTAATTCTACTTATGTTTAGTAATTAATAAAATCATTCCTCTAACTCCAGAAAACCTGATTAAATTGGCTCCTTTTAAACATAAGCTAATTGTGTCTAGGAGAAAGTTTGAGAAGGGAAGGGATCCTTTTGAAATTAATTTTGTTGCAACCAACTGACAGGATGGGTGAATAAAGCCAATTCATCCCTCCTCACTTATGAGCTGAACAGTTTGGGATATCTGTCCAGAACACAAAAAAAGGGGAATCTTGCTCATTTCTGAATATAACACTGTTACCCCCACACCATGAACTTCCATTTTCTACAAAAACCCTTCAAGTGGCACCTTATCAGGTAACTTCTGAATATCCAAATAAAGTAATCCCCTGGTTCTTTTAGCCAAAGAACAAATTAGTTCCTCAAGGAATTCCAAATAATTAGTTCCAAATATTTTTCCCTTTCACAAAATAATGCTCACTCTGCCTGATAATTTTGAATTTTTCAATGCACCCTGCTCCAAAACATTTAATGATAGCTTCTAATGTCTTCCCTAACACAGATTTTAAGTTAAAACAAAAGCAAAGGTTGCTGGAGAAACTCAACAGCTCTGACAGCATCTGTGGAAACAAAAGAGAGTTAATGGTTTGAGTCCAGTGACCCTTCTTTAGAACTGGCTCAAAATGTTAATTCTGTTTTCTCTCCACAGTCAGACTTGCTGAATTTCTCTAGTTACGTCTCTTTCAGATTTCTAGCATCCACAGTTCTTTGTTATATTTTACAGAGTTTTGGCTAACTGACCTTCTTCATGCCTTTCTTTTGGATAGAGACATCACATTTGCTATTTTTCAATCTAATGAACCCTTCACTGTATTTGAAAAGGGCAAAGACTGCTACTCACCTGATATTTTGCCTCAAATTCCATTTAGTTTATATTCAGTGAAACAAAAACGTCTGTCATACAGACGTCTTTGTAGTTACAACTGAAGTATTTTTATAGAATAAATTTTATCCACATGATATTAAAATATGGTTTCCACAGCATTGTGTACAGAAAAGGCATACAGAGGAGACTGAAAGTTTGTCTCAGTTTCCAGGCAAAATAATGCAGTCATGGGGTCTTGTTTTTGCTATGTAATGCCAAATTTCTAGGCTGCCTTAAAATCAAGGCCAGTGTGGTGTGATTAACAGGACGTGTTCTGTCAAAGTTTCCAGGTACTGACAGGTCCTATTAGGTGAAGTTCCACAAAATAACATGACTCATCATTTAACTTTTGTTCCTTTCCTTATTCAAAGAAGCCATAAAAATTACTGGAGCTGGAAATGAACAAATGTTGTATTGCACAGTCTGCTCTTTTATGCTTGGACAGAGGGTTATGTAACTAGAGAGAATGAGGGTATCTATGAAGATAGGGCAAAACCTGATCATAGGATTCCATGCTATCATTATACAGTATTACTGTAGTAAATAATGGTGACATTTAGCCATCAGTTGACTAAATGCCTAGTACAGGGTTCAGAGTAGTGCTAACAGGACAGGGTTTGATTCCCGTTCCAAGTGAGGTAGATTCTGAGTCTGCCTCTTCACCATTCCCATTGTAAACATCACCGTGCTTTGATGTGGTTCAGAGAATAATTGCTAAAGACCTGCCGACGGATAAGGGAGGAAGATGATGAAGATGACAACACAGCAACTGCAAAAATCCACTAGAAATTTAGAAGGAGAATTGTTGTTCATGATTAATGATTATAAACTGTCTGTGCCAGTGACAGACTTCGCCAAGTATCAACCAGCACCTGTTCTGATCATGTTTGGTCCACTGCTAAATTCATCAAAGCCTTATATCTTACTTACAGAATCCCTACCATGTGGAAACAGGCCCTTCAGCCCAAAATGCTCACACCAACAAATCTCTGAAGAGTAACCCACCCAGATCCAATCCCCTATCCTACATTTACCACTGACTAATACACCTAACCTACACATCCCCAAACACCACGGGCAATTTTAGCATGGTCAATTCACCTAATCTGCATATTTTTGGATTGTGGGAGGAAACCACCCACGCAGGTATGGGGAGGACATGCAAACTCCACAGACAGTTGCCTGATGCTGGAATCGAAGCCGGGTTCCTGGCACTGTGAGGTAGCAGCGCTAGCCACTGAGCCACTGAGCCACTGTGCTGCCTTATCTTTAAGTGGCCCTTGTGTCTGGAAGAACCACATGCCACATTCTTGTATAGCATCATCATCAAACTTTCTTTCCTCTGGAGGGAATTAAGTGTGAATCCTGATAGTAACACACTGACCTAAAAATTAAGAGTAGGAGCAGGCCATTTAGTTCTTGGAGTTTGCTCTGCCCTTTTTACAAGATCATAGCTGATTTTCTTTTGCAATACTGTTTTTCTGCACTATGCCCATTTCCTTTGATTTTTTTATTATGTAGCTATTCATTAATCTCAGTCTGAAACATTTAGTGGCTACAACTCCACAGCCCTTTAGGGCAGAGAATTCCAAAGATTTAACACTATTTGGAGTGAAGAGATCCCTCCTCGTCTCAATCCTAATTGTTTGCCCCTTATTCTGAGGCTGTTGTCTGTATTTCTAGAGAGTCTGCACCTAGCTTTTCAAACTCCATAAAGATTTTATGGGCTGAATCTTCATTTGTTTTAACTCAGAGTTGTGTTGATTTTTTTTTTGGAAGGTTTCTTACTGCAACATCTAGTGGGTTTTCTCCTGCCACTTTTTTTAAAAGCCTGCTATGCAGCCAGCCAAGCAGTGTCAGTGTGGAGCTGCCCTGCACAGTTCCTGACATTTGCTGTAAGTATGGCAGACAGGAAAATCTGTGCCCTGCTGTCAGAACGGCATCTGGCGGTCCTACCAGGTGGGATGGTCTTCATCCAGAACCAACAATGGAGACCACTAAAACAAGGCTGCCACCTAGGTTAAAACGCACTCAGTTGTCTGGAATAATACCAAGCATTGAAGTAAAAAGGTCAATGAACTTCTCTAGTGCACGTGCCTAAATGCCACCATCTTCTCTCCAATATCTTATCTTCTGTCTCTCTCTGCTACTGCATCTACCTCCAACCAAGACTCATGCTCAACCACTCTCATTATGACCAGCAACATCTTCACTCATTGTCACTCTTCCCCCACCCCTGACACCAAGTAACACTACATACCCTCTGTGTGCTGCTTATTCGCTCCGTCAGGATACCTCCCCAAATGCAACAGTAGTGACTGTGCTACCCACTTTCATCTCCCATGATATCTACAGGACAAGAGTCAAGTGCTGCTCCTCATTTATTTCCATCCTGAATTGATAATAAAAGTGAAAGTGCTAGAGAAACTCAAGAGATCTGGTAGCACCTGGGAAGTGCAAAACAGAGTTTTGCATTTGATGTGACTCTTCAGAACTTAAAGGAGCTGGGAAATGGTGATTTTTTTAATGCTGTTAACAGAGGAAGAGGAGCGATTGAAACAGATGGTGATGTTGTCCAGAACAAAGGATAAAGTGAGTGCAAATAGTGATAAAGGAGAGAGAGAGATGTTAAACAGGTGTAGATGTCAGCTATGAAAACAATATGGGCCTGCTTTCTGAGAGCAAAACCATCAAGGCACAAACAAACTATGGCTGGGTGTGGTCAGAGGTCGGGGTGGGGGGGGGGGGGGCGGGGCACAGGATTATGTTATCTAAATAGAGGACAGAGATCCAACTGAGATTGCCAAACACAAAATTAGGCCCTAAATGCTGTAAAGTGCCTAAGCAGAAAATGAGGTGGTGTTGTTCCTCCAGCTTGCATTGAGCTTCATTGGAACATGGCAGAAGGCCCAGAAGAGAAATGTTAGTGCGGGTTTGTTGCAATTAGAAGATTGAGTCATTCTTATATAATGATGTGGTCAACCAGTCTACACAGAGTAATGCCAAAATCAGAAGGAGACCACTTTGTGAGCACCGAATACAATTGGCTCGATTGAAAGAAATACAAGTGAAACCCTATTTTACTTGAAAGGTCCTGCACAAGTTCTCAGAAATATGTAAATTAACTTTTACTGACATCCAAGTTAAATATTTATCCCTCAGTTCCTGCAGCCTAATAGGTAAACTACCTAACCTGTACTTATTCCAATGCTGATATAATGATGACATGATGATGGAGAAACTCAAGACAGAAGCGAATATTTGTTCATTGTGTTCAGTGAGAATGTACAGATCTTCCTGTTGAAATATTTTTTGAACCTCTGCTGCCTTAAAGTAAAATAAAATAATCTTTGAATAGAACCATAGGCAAATGTTATCATTGTCTCGAAGTACCCATACAAATGTCCACACCAGTTTCCAGTTATCAAACAGAGTTCACATTACAACAAAAGAAGCATGCAGCTATTTTTTAAAGAGCTGCTTCAAGAGAAATGTTTGTGCATTTCTGTGAGCATTGTAGCTTATACTGACTCTTGATTACCTTTTGTGTCTGGATTGACACCCAGCCCACAGAAACATGGCATTTCTATCAATTGTTTAAACAAAAACTAATACAGTGAGGAAAAGGCTGAAAAGGCTGTGATAAGTTCCCTTTTGAAAGGATAATTCCACATCCATCAACCTTCTTCAGCTCAAGGGAGGTACATGGAAACTGGATTTCCTTTAAAGGGTTAGTCAGTTGTTTGGCATATGACTTACCATTTCTTGCCCACGAGAAATGTTTGGATTTGCTGGAAGGTTAGATCAAAACTGGCAGATGGTACTTTCAGTCAAGCTGGTTGAGTAAGGAGTTGACTGCGATTAGCATGTTTGACAAATGGATTTAGTGTAACGATTCAAAGTAATTTCTAATTCAAGTACTGACCACCAAAAAAAAAATCATGGCTTGTACAAATATGTTCTTATAGATCTAAATTCATTAACACAGAGCTCTTGAGTGATCCATATTACACAATGACTGAAAGGTTTGAGAACCATCCAAATTTATCCTCGTTCTTCAACACCATGTTTCTGGTAAGCTGCTGGCATCAATTGGCTTCCTTGATGCACCAAACTGGTTGGGGCCTGATCAATTTTGTTTGTTCGGATTCTTACCAATGCCCACATATGAGTCATGGAGGAATGCAATCAGAAATGGCAACAGCTGTACTCTTAATATGGAAATATATGAACCTCTCATGTTTGTTCTGGCTCAGGTTGAAAGAAAATAAATTTTGCAGGCATCCTCTGACGTCCCTGATGTCTTTTTAGGAACCACTCTAGAGCATGAGAAAATGTCTGAGCAAGCTAGGAGTTGTTTTGCTAGGGACACTTGGGTTCTGACCTCATTACATCCTTGGCCCATGGACAAATGTGGAAAACAAAACTAAATTGAAGTGGTGAGGTGAGGGCAATAGCTCATTATATCAAATCAGCATTCTACTGTGAGAGACAAATTTAAAGGCAATGGGAATCAGAGAGAACTCTTTCCCTTTGTTAGAGTCCTACATTGTATAAAGGAAAATGGCTGAAGTTATTGGAACTCAATCATTTCTGTCCCAGGGCACCATCCTGGGTCCCAACACCTTTTAGTAGGACTATTTATTGATTGCACATAGTTTAGTGCCATTCGCAACTCCATGGATATTGAAGTAGTCTATGTCTGTGTACTGCAATACCTGAATAAGTCCAGACTTGAGTTGGTATGTGGTAAGTTAGACTTGTCCAACAGACGTGGCAGTAAGTGACCATTTTAACTAGAAAAAATCATTTATCTTCCTTTGAAGTTCAACATAATTCCCACAACTGAAGTTAAAACCTCTGGGAATCATTATTAATCGAAAAAATAACTTGGCAAAACTCTAAATATTGTAGGTCCAAGAGCAGCTAAGTGTCTGGGGATTCTGAAATGATTAAATCACTTGTGACACCCCAAAGCCTGACCAATATTAAGACAATGTAGAATTTTGGTAAAATGATTGGACTGGTAATCCATAGACCTTCAATAATTCTCTGGAGATATGTTAGAATCCCAATTTTGCAGCAGAGGGAATTCAAACTCTACTGATTTATAAAATCAGAAACAAAAAAGCCAGTCTTAATAATGATACAAAACCAGAAATTGCTCGAAAAAGTCAGCAGGTCTGGCAGCATTTGTGGAGAGAAATCGGAGTTAGCATTTTGGGTCCAGGGACTCTTTTTCAGAACTGATGGTATCTAGGAAATAGCTGGCTTTTATGTAGCAAGTAGAGTCGATATAAGGAGTAAACGATAAATGGAGATAGAGCCCAAGGAGACAGAAGAATAGTTGGACAAACAAAAGGAGTGATCGCGATTAGCCTAGGAGAATCAATAACTACAGTCGGGGACTATTAATGGCTTACAATGAGCTGTGTGTAATTGCAAAGGCTCACCCTTTCCCAACAGTCCTGCAATGTTCTCCAGGCTTAAATCAGGCAAATAATGGGATGTGTCATCAACTGCTCTATAAAGTAGCACATACACACCAATAATGTCATCACCAATATACAGTCTGGGATTCTCCAGGCCCACTTGGCTCCAGTCATGAATAAAAGAGCTGAGTTCCTAAAGGTGTGGTGAGAGTGATTGCCCTTAACATCAAGTCAGCATTTGTCTGAAATTAATTCTAAGGATTCCAAGCAAAATTTGAAGTCAAGGAGAATCAGAGACAAAACTCTTCTCAGGCACAAATCATACCTCACGGAAAAAAGAAAGATGTATGTTTTTTGCTGGAGGTCAGTTATCTGACCACAGGTCATCCCTGGAGGGTTTTCTCAGGGTAGCTAATCATCTCCAGCTTTTATATGAAGGATCTTTGCCCCATCACAAAAGAAAGCAACATTTTGATGTGGGGATGGTTTTTGATGAAGATATTTTGTTCAGTGACCATTTTCTATTTTCAGGTATTAAAGCAGTCAGGATCTGACAACATTCATGCTTTGCTGAATAAGTGTCAAGTTATGTTTGTGTCACAAGTATCAGGAGGGAACCTAACCATTATGAGTTTCTCTGGTACTACCATCCTTGAATTATTCTATCAACATTGGAGTCATGATTGACCAGACCCCCAACTGAATTAGTCATTGGTTGATTTCTTGTTGTCAGATGTGCCGAGATACAGTGAGAAGTGTTGCTTTGCATGCTACATGGGCAGATTGTACTGTGCAAAGTGCAGCCACATAATAGAGTGCAGAATACAGTGGTACAGCTGAAGAGAAAATACCAAGAAAGAGATAAGAATTAGCATTTGAGAGGTCCATTCAAAAGTCTGATAGCAGCAGGGAAGAAGCTGTTCTTGAATCTGTTCATATATGTATTCAAACCTTTTTATCTTCTGCCTGATGCAAGAGGGTGGAAGAGTATAACCATGGTGGGAAGGGTTTTTAATTATGTTGGTTGCTTTACTGAGGGAGCGGGAAGTGTAGATGGAGTCAATGGATGGAAGGCTGGTTTACGTGCTGGATTAGGCGGTGTTCATGACTCTCTGTAGTTTCTTGCAATCTTAAGAAGAGTAGTTGCCATTCCACACTGTGATGCATCCACACAGGATACTTTCTATGGTGCAGCTATAAAAATAGGTAAGAGTCCTTGAGGACATTTTGATTTTCCTTTGCCTCAAGAAAGAAGAGACGTTATTGTGCTTTCTTGACAGTTGCATCAATGTGGGTTTATCAGGGAATATTATTGATGACCATCACTCCAGGAGCATGACACTCTCAACCATCTCCACATCAGCACTATTGTTGCATACAGGGCAGACCCTCCACTCTGCTTCCTGAAGTCAATGACCAGCTCCTTCATTTTGCTGATGTAGATGGAGAGATTGTTGTCTTTACACCAGCTGTTAAGCACTCAATCAATCCCTTTCCTGTATCCTGTCTCACAGTTGTTCGAGATCTGACCTGCAATGGTGGCGTCATCAGCAAATTTGTAAATGGAGTTGGGGTGGAATTTGGCCATAGAAGGCAAATAGGAGGGGGGACTGAGTACACAGCCTTATGGGCCACCAGTGTTGAAGATTATGGTGGAGGAGATGCTGTCGCCTATTCTTACTGATTGGTCTATAGGTCAAGAAGTCAAGCATCCAGTTACAGAGGGGAGAACCAAAAGCTAAGTTCTGGAATTTGGGGATAAGTTTGTTTGGAATTATGCTGCTGAAGGCAGAACTTAAGGCTAATTTGGACTTCAGATTGTAGTAAGGAGAGATTAAATATGTCTGCAAATACTTCCGCCAGCTGGAATGCAAAAGATCTCAGAGCCAGTCATTTTCTGTGGGTACACTCTGAAGAATGGGGAGAAAGTGAGGACTGCAAATGCTGGCGAGTCAGGGTCAAAACGTGTGGTGCTGGAAAAGCACAGTAGGTCAGGCAGCATCCGAGGAGCAGGAGAGTCGACGTTTCTAATGAAGGCCTTATGCCCGAAGTATCGACTGCCCTGCTCCTCGGATGCTGCCTGACCTGCTGTGCTTTTCCAGCACTACACTCTTCGACCTAAACTCTCAAGAAGGCTGATCTAACATCTGTGGTGGTGACCGTGGGTACAGGTGTATCCAAGGCTGTTTGGATAGGTGACATTTTTCACTGACCTACCTCAAAGCAAGTGTAGAATGCATCGAGTTCATCGGGTAGGATGCACTGTTGCTCATGATTCTGTTTAACTTCATTTTGTGACCTTTATGTTGTGTGAGCCTTGCCACAAACAATGGGTGTCTGTGTGGATGATCTGGGTTGAGGATTAGGTTGGAATTGCCTCTTGCCATCTCTGAAGGCTTCACGAAGGTCATACCTGGATTTCCTGTATAGGTCAGGTTGCCCGACCTGTACGCCTCAGACCTGGAGGGAGTGGATCTCCCAGTTTGTCCATGGTTCCAGTTGTAAAACATTCAAATTAACTTCAAAGTCCTATAAATATGGTGGCTATAAGTGCAGGTTAGAGACTGGGAATAGTGTGGCAAGTAGCTTGCGTTCTATCTCCCACAAACCTTGCCCACCAGCTACAACAAAATAGTGAGGAGCATGACTAAATACTTTCCACTTAATGATTTGCATCATGGTGGTCAACTCTGCATGCAGAATCACTTGGTGTGGTTCAGGAGCTCCATCTTGGTACAGCGTGGGAGTCTTTTTAACATTAGATGCAAAGCAAAAACTAGGGACTGGGTAAGTGCACAATTTTCTGGTACCTTTCATGAACCACCTGAGCTTTTCATACCTGCTTGCATCTTCCAATACCCCCTAGACAGGCAGCTTCCAGAGGTCATTGGCCATCAGCAATTATTGCCCAGTTCAGATGAAACACATGTCATCTCTTTACTTATCAACACATGATGGGAGTACCATCTGAAGTTAACCCTCAAAGTGCTCGTCCAGAAACTGTAATGTTCGTGCTGATGGATGTGTTTGAAAGGTAGTATGAAGAACCAACTAATTCAACAATTCGCCCACTTAAGCCAACACTGCCGTCTCCCAGTTAATTCAAAAGGCAAGGCACAGATATAATGCACATTAACTAAACCCCATCTGAGCATAGATAAATTGAAGGGATGTTAGTTTATATCTTGCAAAATTTTCTTGGAGCTGAGAGTCATGACGTTTTCTTGTTGCTTCCGTGTGACAGACACATTGTGACATTCATAGCAGAACCCTCATAAATCATAGGGGACCACATAATCTCTAAATTTATAATACAGGGTAAGGGCCCTTGGAGTGCAATAGGGGTGTTCCGCCTTCTGTGATAACCTCTCTGAATAGGTACTTGAGAAAAGATCAATAATGCAGTAATTCCAAAGTCATATGACTTGTAAATACTGCTTCAACAATGAGCCACTACACTCATGACTTTATATTAGATATTTTTGACCATTTTATATATATATATATAAAACTTACCAGTTTTCCACAACACTTCATTGTACCTACCTTCAAAGATATGGAGCTGGTTTACACTATGTTGTCTTGCAATATGTTGCCAGTAGGCACTCCGAGGAAGAGGCATTATTGTACCCAATGAGGCCGTTCTTTCATTCCCTTTGATCTGATGCTGGAAGAGAAATAGGTTGAAAAAAATCATGAATTGAAAACATTATACAGAAGTAACTTATTTGCACTTTGAATTACCAAAATAAATTAACCTGCAGACACTTGAATAATACACAAAGATGTGTGATATTTAACAAAATGCATCACCTCACATTTGTCCAATCACTCATGGTAAACTGATAATTAGTACATGGAACAGTACAGCACAGGAATAGATCCTTCAGCCCACCGTGTCTATGCTGACTATGATGCTTCTGTGAACTAATCCTAACTGCCTGCACATAGTCTATATCCCTCTATTCCCTGCCTGTTCACGTGTCTGTCTCAATGCCTCTTAAACGTTGCTCTTGTATGTACTCCGACCACCTCCCAACACCTATCACCTTCAGTATGAAAACCACTTGCCTTGCACATCTCCTTTAATTTTTTTTTCCTCTCAATGTAAATCTATGGTCTAGTATTTGACAGTTTCAGCCTGGAAAAAAATACTTCAACTTTTCACTCTATCCATGCCTCGCATAATTTTATATACTTCTATCAGGTCACTCCCTCAGCCTCTGATACTCTCGTGTAAACAATCCAATACTTTAATTAATACACTTCAATTCAGGCTATGTCCTGGTAAACCTCTTCTGCACCCTCTCCAAAGCGTCCGCATCCTTTCTATATTGCAGAGACAAGAACTGCATATAGTACTCCAAATGTGGCCTGACCAAAGTTTTATACAAGTCTTATACAATATGCCTTGCCAACGTTTATAGTCCATGCCCTAAACAATGTAAACAATGATGCTGTATACTTTCTTCATCACCTTATCCATTTTCAGGCAGCTATAGATTTGGACCAAGATCCCTCCGTATATCAATGCGTCCGAGCATCCGGCCATTCACTGTATACTTTCCTCTTGCATTTAACCTCCCAAAATGCATCACAATGTGGAGGAGCTGGTGTTGGACTGGGGTGGACAAAGTTAAAAATCACACAACACCAGGTGTTGAAGCTGATGAAGTAGCAGTCCTCTGAAAGCTTCTGCTTCCAAATAAACCTTTTGGACTATAACCTGATGTTGTGTGATGTTTAACAAAACGCATCAGCTCACATTTGTCCAGACTAAACTTTATCACTCATTTCTTGACCCAGCTTTCCAGCCGATCTATTTCTTGTTGCATCCTTTGATATCCTTCCTCACTATCCACAGCTCCACCAATTTTGTGTCCTCTACAACTTGCTAATCCGACTACCAATATTTCATCCAAATATTTAATGTTATAAGCAATATAGGTCCTAGTACTGATCCTTGAGGAACATCACTGGTCACAGGTCTTCAGTCAGAAAAACTACCCACTGTGGCCAAAGCCAATTTTGTATCCAACTTGCCAACTCATGACAGATTCTATGTGATTTCATCTTCTGGAGCAGCCTATCATGAGGGACCTTGTTAAATGCTTTAATTAAGTTCATGTAGACAACATCCACTTCCTTAGCCTTAGCCTCATCAATTTCCATTGTCACGTCCTCAAAAAAACTCAATCAAGTTTATGAAACAAGAACCTTCCCTGCATTAACCAATGTTGACTATCCCTAGTAAGTCCAAATTTTCACTAACTGGCATGATGGGATTTGACCCCATAGCCCCAGAAAATTACCTTGGGCTTCTGGATTACCAGTCCAGTGACATTACCACTTTGTGATGCTTATCTCGGGAATGTAGTTTAAAAGTTGCTAATTGAAGAAGCTATAATGCACTGAATGCGCTAACACATATGTGGAGGATAGAGGGGGGAGGGGTAGAAACAATTGCAGGTCTCACGCATTGAAGTTAGAGCAAACCCCTCTGTGCTTGGCTGTTTCCCACAGTAGCCATGTAATGCTCTCAGGCCTTTAACTGGCCCGGAGTAGAATATTCGCTCCCCTTGGAGAGAAAGTCTCACCTCGAAGCACTTGTTGGCCTATCCAATGGCTGCAGTTCTGTCACCCTATCAATGTCATTGGGAGCAGTGGAAGGGGCACAGATTTTCAAGCCTAGGTTTTTCTGGGACCAGGCTGGTGACTATAATGAAGGGTGTGGGAAACCGGGATCTATGCGCTTGTTAAAGGAGAGGGGAATAGTGGCTCCGAGTGATCCTTGAAGAGGTCAGCCAAGAGGCACTGGATGCAAGAAAAAGGGTACCCAATCATTCCCAACTTGATTACAAGGTCACCAGGGCACTGACTTCCTCTGCCATAGGCAGTCATCAATAACTTAAGCATTTCTGCTGATCAATGAGTAAAAGAGCTACCTGATGTTCACCTGTCATTGGCAAAATACATGTGGGGCAGTTGGACAATGGGCATGGCACCACTCTATTGGAATCCAATTTTATGCCCTCCCATCACCTGCCATCCGTCCCTTTCTGCACCCCTCCCACCCACCAATAGACCAAAGGCAGCCCATTAAGTTCTCAAAGTGCCTCAAAACAACATCCTTCGAGAGTTACATACATTTAAAAAAGGGAGTGTGAAAGTGAAATGAGTGACTCGGTCATTCTTTCTTGAATGACTTAGCTTCTTGTCCTTTGCAAAAAAAACAGAAGGATATTTGAAAATGAGTGACAAGTGAGAAATGGTGCCCTTTCTCATATAATGGAAAATTCTTGGAGTTCTTTGGAGTGAACCCAGCGAAGTGGAACATCTTTGAAACTACCATGTTGTTAAATACAGTTCCAGCGTCACACAACAATATACATACAAAAGGCAGTAAATCCTGCTTATTTTATGGGACACAATTAGCCTCAGAATCTTAAGCAGCTTTCTAATTAATATTAAAAAGGAAGGTTATCTTCTTAGTTGTTTATGATTGAAGCCCTTAGCTCTCAATTAATATGTAATGAGTTCAGGTTATAGATCTGCCACATCAGTTAAATGCTCTTACTTCTAGTTAGGCCTATTTCAAAAGATATTATTGGAATTTAAATAGCTGTATGTTAATAGCAAGGCATCCTATCTGATTGTTGGGATGGTCGTAGGGTAAACAGATCTATAGAAGTCCTTTGCAAAATAAACATAATATTTTAAATCTAAAACAAGTATGACTGAATTCTCTTATTGCTTTCATAAATTGGAACAACATCGTCTGCAGATGCAAGTTAAGTTGAATAATTTAAGACAATTGCCAGACACACTTTTTATCTCCCAGGTATGTCACTGAAATCTTACTACAATATTAAGACATGTGTGAATTCCATAAGTGAGAAATGGTGCATAGTTAAAAGCTATGAATGAAGACCTGAAATAATTAGGCTTAAGGTGGTTAGAAATGATTCAAAAATATAACAAAAGACTGAATGGGAAGATAAATGAATATATTTTCAGACAATAAGGTAAGAAATATTAAGGTCTTTTGTAAGTGTTTCAAAGATAAAGCAATTGTTAAATAGAGTCCAGCATTTCATAATAAAGTGGGAATGAATCTCTGCAGCATTCTGGTAGAGGTTTAGCTTTATTAAATAATGATGGAAGAATAAATGTAAGTGTACAAAAGGAAAATGTTGTATGATAGAGATCACCATTGAAAGAAAGTGGGTTTAAAGAGTTTTGTGTGGAATTCAAGGTGGATAAATTATCTGGTAATCAATTTAGACAGATAACAGCAGTGAATGTAGTAACTGAGTGTATAGAGATTGCCAGAAGAAAGCTTTTCAAGGTGTCTCTCAAAGAGGACAAAGGAAAAAAAAAGCTGTATGAGGAAATGTGAAAAAATGGATGGAAGATTTCCTAACAGATAAGGAACAAAGTGGTTAGTGGGTAGTGTTCAGATTGCAGAAATGCTGGAAAGCATCTATGATTCAGTCTGGTCCACTTCTGTTCTCATATAAATAGCGCAGGAAGCATGGTATGGAAATTTGCAGCTGACACAAAAGTAAAGGAATTGACAACAAGTGAGATATTATTGAAGGGTATACACTGGAAATGTGAGTGGGCAGAAAAAGGCAAAAGCAATTTAAATCAGAAATGTAAGGCATTATATTTGAAAGAATAAAATAAGAAAGTATATATACAATTACAAAAAAAAGGATAAGCAGAAGAACCTGAAGTACTCAGTTATCTAAAAATGCAAATACGGGTTGATAAAGCAATAAGAAAAAGTTTTTAAAAGAACCCAAAAGAACTGTGGATGCTGGAAATCACAAACAAAAACAAAAATGACTGAAAAAACTCAGCCGATCTGGCAACATCTGTGGAGAGAAATCAGAGTTAATATTTCAGGTCCAGTGACCATTCTTCACAAAAACATTTATTTCATTTTACATTTTGAAGGAGAGAACAAGACTACAGAAATACTAAAACATTGTACAAGGCAACAAATAGTCAGAGTGCTCGACAGGTTTGGCTGCTTCAATACAGGAATCTTAGATCCAGAAAAATGATGGAGGAAAAGTTACAAAGAAAATAATTACAAATGGAGGTTGTATGTTCCACTTTAATTAATGCACCTCAAATGGCCCTCAAATTATCTTCCTGATTGCAGGATCCAATTGATGTTAATATGGTTTAATACATTTTGACTCCATCACTTCATTCAAGAGTTCATCTCTCTGACATTAGACCTAAGTTATTTCATGTGTCAGAGAAACTACGTAAATTTCAGTATAGGCCATTTAAAGGAAATGTAGATAAACTTTTAAAATAAAAGAAGATACACTATTATGGTGAATGAGCTAGGTCATGGGATTAGTTGTATTGCCTGGTATATTGGTCTGAATGATCTTCTCTATGCTGTGAACTGTAGTATGCTGAAATTTGATAGATCAAAGCAGCAATGGCAATAACACAAGTTACTTGACTTCTCCGAGTGTAACTAGTTCACACAACATACCAAAAGATTTGAAGGATAAATTAACTAACATGTAGAATTGCAGCTACCAAAGTAACCAAATGTTACTCAATATTTTGCTGGCCTTCTACAGAAAGAACTCAGAATTTCTTTTCCAGTTTTACTGCCTTGTAAACATGCATTTGATTCTTTGGATTAATCTGTTGAAATAGTAAAAGCAAGGGTTTTGTCCATGCCAAAGTAATAAACATGTGCTTTCAAAAGTCTAGATTTCAGCTGATATTTTAAAATACTCATTATACATTACTAGTTACTCAATTAGTTATTTAAGCAGGCCTGTTGATGCAGATTGCAATTTTATATATTTTAGTTTACATTACATTAACCACAAAGCCTTGCTTCTTCTTGACCCAGATATCTTAAAGTTTGTTTGCACACTAACTTTGCACAAGAGTGTGACATAGCAGGAAGAGACCCAGAATTTCTGTTGACCAGATAATTGTTTCTGTTGTGCAGATAGGAGTTACTCAAGGGGATTGTAGCCAATGGAATTGCCTGGGAAATTCAACATTTTGCTGGGAAATCAAAGATTTGGCTGCACAATTCCCCTAATCCGAGAACTCTCCAAAGCATCCATTTAAGTCAAACAATTTGAAGAGTTTCACTGAAGTTAATAGTTATTCAGGAAAGTTAAGATTATTAAATACCTAGTCTATGTGGCAGATAAAGTTCAATGCAGAGAAGGGTAAGGTGATACACCTTTTGAACAGGGAACTAATAGACTCAGTCCTTTGAGCCTGCTCAAGCATTCAATAAGATCATGGTTGATCTGATTTTAATCTCAACTCTATATTCCTGCATATCTCCAATGATCCTTCATCCCCTTTCATCAAGAATCTATCTGCATTAAAGATCCTACATCCACTGCCTTTGAGGAAGGGAATTCCAAACACTCAAAAACTTCAGAGGGAAAAAAAAGTTTCTTCATCTTAATTTTAAAATAAAGGGTTGCTCATTTAAACAATGACCACTAGTCATAGATTCTACCACAAATGAAACTTTCTTTCAGCATCCACCTGTTCAACTCTCCTCAGGATCTTATATGTTTCAATTAATTCTCTTCTGCTTCTTTTAAATTCCAGAGGATTCAAGCCAAGCCTGTCTCGCCTTTCCACATAAGACAATTTGTTCACCCTAGTCAACCATTTTCTGAATTACAGCCAATGCATTAACATCTGTCTATAAGGATGTGACGTGCACTGTACACAATATTCCAAATACAGTCTCACCAATAACTTCCCCCATTCTTGTATTCGGTTCCCTTCACAATTAAATATAACTTTATACTAGCTTCTTCGATTATTTATTGCACCTGCATATTAACCTTCTGTGATTCATGCACTATGATGCCTAGATCTCTCCACAATTCAAAGTTCTGCAAACTCTCACTACTTAGATATTTATTTTTATTAGTTCTGTCAAAATGAACAGTTTCACACTTTCTTACATTGCACTCCAATTGCCATACCTTTGCTCATTCACTGAACCTATTTATAATTCTTCTCTAGTCTCCTTATGTACTCTTCACAACTCACTTTCCTACTATCTTTGTGTCATCAGCAAATTTAGTTACCATACCTTACATACCTTCATCCAAATCATTTACCTAAATTGTAAAGAGCTGAGGCTGCAGCGCTGATTCCTGCGGCACCCTTCCAACCTGAAAAAGACCTACCCATTCATACTCTGCTTCCTAAAAGCAAGTTATTATTTTATCCATGCCAATACATACCCCCTACACCATGAACTTCTATCGTTTGCAATAACCTTTGATTGTGGCACCTCATCAAATGCCTTGTTGAAATCTAAGTACAATAATCTGCTAGTTTCCCTTCATCTAGAGCATAAGTCCTTCTTCAAAGAACTCCAAAGTTAGTTAAATGTGATTTCGCTTTAGAAAAAAAAGACATGTTGGCTCTGCCTGATTACCTTGAAATTATCTGGGTGCTCTGTTATTAATTCTTTCATAATAGCGTCTAACACTTTTCCACTGATAGATATTAAACTGACTGGCCTGTTGTTTCCTGCTTTCTAGGCAAAAGTGAGGACTGCAGATGCTGTAGATCAGAGTCCAGATTAGAGTGGTGCTGGAAAAGCACAGCAGGTCAGGCAGCATCTGAACAGCAAGAAAATCAACATTTCGGGCAAAAGCCATTCATCAGGAACTTCGTTCCTGCCTTTTGGAATAATGGATTTACATTAAATATTTTCTAGTCTAAAGGAACCATGCATAATTCTGATGAGTTTTGAGAAATTTAAAACAATGCATCAAATATCTCACTGGCTAGTTCTTGTAAGACTCTAGGATGAAATCTATCAGGACCTGGGAACCTGTCAACTCACAATGTATTCAGTACAATTCCCTGGTAATTGTAATTTTGAGGTCCTCACTCCCTTACAATTCTTGATTAACAGCTTTTTCTAAGACATTACTTGCATCCTCTCTTGTGAAGACTGACACAAAATTCATCTACCATCTATTTATCATTCATTACTAATTCTACTGGACCAACGCTTAATTCAGCAACTCTTCTTTTTTTAAATATCTGAAGAAGATTTTCTTATTTTTGACTAACTTACTCTTGTGATCTACTTTTTCCCTGCTTATAAAAAAATTACTAAGTTAATAATATATTCTGACCTACCATCTCCCTTTGTAGAATTATGTCTTTTCTTTAATCCTTCTTTGACTTTTTTAGTTAGTCACAAATGGCAGGTCTGTCCCTTAATTTGTTTTCTTATTTTTTGGTTTATATCTATTTTGCGTTTTCTGAAATATCCCCCTTAAATGTTTGCATTTCTATTGACCTACCCTTAACATAAATTGTCAGTTCCCTTTCACCGACTCTACTTGCATGCCCTCATAACTTCCCTTGTTTAAATTCAAAATAGTCTTGGACCATGACTCTTTCCCTTAACTTGTGTGTAAAATTCAATCGTATTACAATTGTCACTAACCAGGACACTTCCATTGTGAAGTTAGTAATTAATCCAAAGTTATTTGTCAAAACTAGGCCGAATATTGCCTTCTTTTTGGTTGGTGCCCTAACATACTTGTCTAAGAATCTGTCCAAAAACATTCAATGAATTCATCCTGTAGATTACTTTTTCCCATCTGATTTTTCCAAGTTTATATGTAAGTCTACATGAAAACTATCATAGCCTTGTAACAAGCTCCCATTATTTTTTCTTGGTGCCATGTCCTGCCATGTGGTTGCTGTGTGAAGGCCTGTACACAACTCAAACAAGTGACCATCTGCCTTTATAGTTCCTTATGGCACAGCCTTAGAGTAAAGAGAAGACCTTTTAGAACAGAGATCAAGAGAAACTTCTTCAGCCAGACAGTAGTGAATCTATGGAATTCATTACCACAGAAGGCTGTGGAGGCCAGGTCATTGAGTATATTTAAGATGGAAATAGATAGGTTCTTCATTGTAAAGGGGATCAAAGGTTACAGGAAGAAAGTGGGAGAATGGGGTGGAAAAACCTGTCAGCCATAATTGAATGGCCTAATTTCTGCTCCTATGTTTTATTGTCTCATCTTTACCCAAACTACATCTATATCTTGCTTTCCTGAATTATTGTCAAACCTCATCTTTAATTTGTGCTAACATCATCTTTAATTAACAGAGCCACTCCTCCACTCTTTCCTAGCTTCCTGTTCTTCTTAAATCTCACATACCCTTTTCCATTCAGGCCCCAATCTAGTTCAACCCACATCTCAGTTATGGCCACTACATCATAACCACTTATCTCAATTTGCAGTAGTAATCCATCTGTTTTGTTTTAGATTGCTATATACATTTAAATACAGTTTAGTATTTACATAACAATTATAAATAAACATTAATAAGTAAATACTTTAGTCAAACAAAATTGAAAAACATATAAAATAGAGGATACAATTCTAAAGGGGTGCAGGAGAAAGGAACTTGAGTGTTTACATGCAAAAATCACTGAAAGTAGCAGCAGAAGATGAAGAAAGCAATTAATAAAGCATATGGTGTTCCTGACATTATGTATAGAGTACAAGAGCATGGAGGTGATGTTGAATTTATACAAGACAGTAATTAGACTACTGCTGGAATATTGTGCACAATTCTGGGAGCGACATTATAGGAAAGGTGTGAACGCATTGTTGAGAGTGCAGAAGCGGTTTACAAGATTGGTTCCAGGAAAGAGAAACTTTAGTTATGAACATGGATTGAATAAGATGGAACTGTTTTCTTTGGAGAGGAGAATGCTGAGAGGAGATTTAAGAGAGATTTATAAAATAATAGTGGGCAGAAATAAGTAAATCAGAGAAGTTATTGCTACTTGTAAAAGAGAAAAGAATGAGAGGGCATAGATTTAAAGTAATGTGCAAATGAGGCAAGGGTAATGTGAAAGATAGCTTTTCCACATAGTGAGTCAGTAGGGTACAGGATGAACTACCAGGAAATGTGATGGAGGCAGGTTCAACTGAAACACTTAAGGTCAAGATTAGAGTGTGCTCGAAAAGCACAGCAGGTCAGTCAACATCCGAGGTAGCAGGAAAATTGACGTTCCGGGCAAAAGCCCTTCATCAGGAAACACTTAAGGGGCCGTTGAATGATTAATTAAATAGAAATAGTGTGCAGGGATATCGGGAAAAAGGAAGAGATTTGGCACTAGTTCATAGAACCAATGAAGGCACAATAGGCTGAATGGACTCCTTCTGTGCTGTAATAATTCTGTGATTCTATTTTAACTCCTGAGTAACAATTCAACTGATCCCCAACCAAGCTCACATACCTGCAACTGTACCTTGCCCAGATTTCCAATAGCCTCCGCTACTGAACATAATACTCCCTGTCCTTTTTGGATCTACCTGAAAATTCCACATTTCTGACCTACGTCCCTTCAGGATCTAAAAACCCCTCATCACTGACCTTTGTCCCTTTCTGCATCCCTGGAACCTGACAACTACCTGGGACCCAGCAATTCCCTCCTACGCAATTGGACATGACCCCCTTCCCCTGCCAGTGGACCGAATGCTCCCTCACTTGCCTTTTGGCCCAACCCTATCTGTCCTGGACCCAAGCATCCCTGCCCTGCTCCAAACTGGATTGCTATTTTCCCTGCTGCTAGACCCAAACTCCCACCTCACTCTGGACCTGTCATCCCAAACCCACTGCAGGACCCACTCCTACCTCCACCCCACTGCCTGACACACTCCCTGCATCTCTGAAATCCCAAATTCCTTTTCAGCACTCCAGACCCAAACCCCTCCACTTCTGTTCTAACTCTCCTCTGGGTCTTGATACTCCTTTCCATGCTCTGGACTCTGAGCAAAGTAAAACGAAGAAGTTATTGTTACTTGGAAAAGAGAAATGAATGAGAAGGCATAGATTTAAAGTGATTTAAACTCCCTCTTTCTACTCTGGACCTGGTGGCCTTTCCCCACCACTAGACCTGCCTGGGACCTGACATCCGTATCCGCATTCTAGATACCCACCCAGGTTTCTGACTTGTCCACTACCTTCTACCAACACTGGACTCAATTACAATCTATGGTTTCCAATCAAATTACTGCCTCACACTTGGGCCCAATTTCAACCCTGCCCTAAGCACCCTCTCGGACCTGACAATCCCACCAGCATATTGTCAGACTCGATATCTTACATCTACAACACCAAGCAGCCAGACCATGGGTAGTGATCTTACAAAGAAGGCAGGGAGCTACTTGGTGTTTCCTCAAACTGTATCACCTGATGTGTGGGCCTAAGGTCCATATATGGCAGCAACCTTTCCCAAATGGAAACCATGCATTGGCACACTAATTGACGTGTGCATTGCTTCCCAGTCACTGTGGCCTTATAGTGTTTGAACTGCAAGAGGGAAACCTAAGATCCAACTAATTAACTGTTATTCTATTTGGTCTGGAATGGTAAATTTGCAGAGACTCTTAAATTCTCCATCAGTAGCTATTTTTCACTGTCATTGGTTTCCAAGATTGTGTTTTGGGCTCAGTAAGTGAGAGAGACAGACAGAAGAGCTGCTGTTATTAGTGCATGTTAAAATCAGAGAATCCCTACATTGTGGAAGCAGGCCATTCAGTCCATTTAGTCAACATCAATCCCCCCCCCCCACTCTATTTCTGTAACTCTGCATTTCCTGTGGCAAATCCACCTAACCTGCACATCTTTGGAGTGTGGGAGGAAACTGGAGCACCTGGAGGAAACCCATGCAGACAAAGGGAGAATGTGGAAACACTAGACAGCTGACCAAGGGTGGAATCAAACTCAGGTCCATGGCGCTGTGAGGCAGTAACTATTGAGCAACTGTGCCACCCAAAGTATTGTTTTCTCTTTGCTGCTCAAAGCAAGCTTCTGAATTATGGTTGCACATTCCAAATCTAGTCTTTTTCAAACTGAATATTCCATAGACACAGTGACTCGGTGGTTAGCACTGCTGTCTCACAGCTCCAGGGACCCGGGTTCAATTCCCGCCTCGGGTGACTGTCTGTGTGGAGTTTGCACATTCTCCCCATGTCTGCGTGGGTTTCCTCTGGGTGCTCCGGTTTGGTCCCACAATCCAAAGATGTGCAGGTCAGGTGAGCTAAATTGCCCATAGTGTTAGGTGCATAAGTTAGGGGTAAATACAGGGTGGGGAAATGGGTGTGAGTGGGTTGCTCTTCGGAGGGTCGGTGTGGACTTGTTGGGTCAAAGGGCCTGTTTCCATACAGTAGGGAATCTAATCTAATCAAATCTTCATCTGAGTTCACCTTGGAAGTGTGAGTAAGACAAGCTTGTTAATTTCTTGATGCCTCACTATGTTCCAGTGCCTCTTAAATGAAATGCAGCTGGCATCAAAGTAGCTATTTAAAAGTTGGCAAGGGCCTTTTTAAAATAAGTTATAGGTTATTAAAATGAATAGATAGCCAAGCAGCAGATTGTGTTGTCGTATTGTCACTGTGTCTATAAGCGAGGACTCTTGGAATGTGAGTTCAAACCCTACCACATATCTGAACAGATTGATTTAAACAACAGATGTAAAAAAAAATTCTCTGGTATAAAAGTCAAATAATGAAAATTGACAGTCCATTTTTAACATCTCTCCACCATGAAGCACAGATATGAACAATGCTGTACAACTCTATAACTGTATAATATTTTATTGGTTTGAAGATGATGAGTATTCCATTACAAGGTCAATTTTAAAGAACAATATGGACATTCGGCTTTATCTCTTCATACTGCACTTGCTTTAGGACTGGCAAACGGCTATATTTGCTGAGCTGTGCAACTTGCCCAAGTTTTAACCCTTCACTGCCCAGGTCTATAATCCATGGACCAGATTCACGCATTTTGTTCAAATTGGAACTCTAAAAGGTTGGTGTGTATTAATCTGAGATTTGTCTCCTATAGGGTATCTGGACCTGCATTCTGAGAGTCTGTGAACTTGTGTACACATCTCCAGAAGCCCTTGAGATGTTGGGCCTGCCACTCCTGCTAGTCTGGCAGATGGCATTGCTCATACATCCTGAGCATTCTTATATATCGTGTGCATTCCTTTCAACCCATACTCCCATCTGGACAGCAAACATGAAAATACTAGTTCCCTTAACCAAGTTATATCACAAATAGCTGGAGCCCAACCTCTGATCCCTGCATACACCACTAGCCACTGCCTGCAACCCATAAAAAAAAGCTTCTATTCCCACTCCATTTTTGTTCTGTAAACTAATTCTCAATCCACACCAGTACATTTAATTTTGCCCATTTTCCTTTAGTGTGATAATAATATTAATCCCAGACACCTTGTAAATCTATCTGTGGAGTGCATAATAATATGCTTGATTGGGCCAATGAATATTGACAAATATGACAAAACCCTCTGCAAACTCTGATAGCATAACAGTAAGAAACACAAATGAAGCTCTCTATAATCTTGAGTTTGGGTTTGTGTAAGGTGTAAAAAACCAACACAGACTCACTTATCTGAACAACTTGCTTCTGTGCTGTAAATTATATGTAAATTACTTGCTTTTTTCCCACTATATGACTGTTTTTTTTTAGAAAGCACCTCCTCAGTATACAACAGTTCCAATCATCTGAGAAATTTGTTCTTTGATCTGGAAAGCAACTTGAAAATGTTTCACTGGTGTCGCTGTCATTTTCACTGGTTTGTCATCTTTGCAAGAATAAATTGAATTGCTAGGTCAGGGCCTGAAGCTGTATACCTAATCCATGCTGTTTTTCAATCGTTACCTTACCTGAAGACAGATCCACAGTGTTTGCCAGTTTTGACTGTTTATTTGAAGCAAGTAAATTGTATAAATTTAAGATTGTGTATTGCAGTTAATAAAATATTCAATACTGTACTATATTCCAACAGCATCACATAGGAGTTGCCTGTTTGGTGTCAGTGTAAAATTGGTGGAAACCGAGCTTTGTATCTGTTTATTTACGTGCAATACATAATGCATTGTTTACTGATCAACTATCAGAAAATAATAAATGATTGAAGAGAACAGATTTGCTATTTTTGAAACTAATAACGCAGTTCAGGAAATCATTAATATTTTTAAAAAGTAAAGGCAAAACTCATAGTAAAATCAAGACAAGGTAACAAATTCTAGACAGGAGCTCATACTTCAGTTATTTAATGCAATACATAACACTTCAAACCTATCAACCAATATTAAAGTTGCTGGTATGTTAGAAACACTGTTCATTCAGGCACACTGACCAATGTAAAAGGACAACTCTTTTATCTTTTCAGCTGAATCCATATCCACATGCATTTTAGATATTTTAATCCACCTGTTCAGGGATGCTATTACACACCTCTGGAGCAGCGGGGAATTGAACCTGCATCCCTTGTCTCACAAATAGGGACATTACCACTGCACCTCAGGAGTTCTAACCACAGGTCCTTTAGCTAAAAGAAACAAATTACATCCCCTGTTGAATCATTACAGTACGTCAAGGTAATAGGCTTCTGGATTGCAATGCTTCATGGAGGTAGCATGTTGGAAATCAAGAACCCCTCCTGGCAGTATCATAAACATGTTCAAAAGTTCTATCAAAGTCCCCTATTTGCTGTCTGTTAGACTCAGATTCACATGACCAAAAACACAGACTGTGTTCCTGTACTCAACCAGAATTTAGTAAATTCTAATGAGTAAATGAGTAAAATCAATGAGTAAATTCGACTGACAAATAAACAGCTATGACCTATTAACATATGGCTCCACTATTAAAACTCTAAACTCCTTCTAAAACTCATACATATACGCAGACATAGTGGACAGAAAGTGTTATTGGTGGAAGGAAAACAAAACACTGGGGAACAGTTCAATAGCATCATTCCTCAGGATTCTTCCTGAAGTGTTTCTTTTGTTTCCCAGGTTCTTGAGGTTATTTTACTTTGTCACAGGAGTGACATGGCTCGTTCACAAATTATAATGTCTCTGAGGCATTGCTTGAAAGAAACAGCTTACAACAACTGATGGGAGAAAACAACTGGTTTTCCTTAGCTTCAGGAACTTTACTGGCAAGAGAGAGAGACATTACCTTCCCTTCCAGAAGTCTGAGGGCTCCTCACAGTATTGTTCACACCCACAAGCTGTTCAGCTGCCCAGGAATCAGAGAGTTGCCATCAGGCTGAAGACCTTTGGCACCACAACTGATCACAAATCCAAAAACCAATCAATTGTTTGCTGCTGGCTGAATTTCATTTCGTATACATACTGCATTGTCTCCTTTTACACCTTTCCCTTCTGCTTACTAAGCTAACAGTATAAACTGGACTTATGAGTTTCAGCAACCTGCTTCTAAATACACTGCAATTCCTTCCTCAGTTCTTTATTATAAACATGCAAAAATTTAGCTCACTATTTATATTAAATGCAAAGTACTAAATTTTGATTTGGAGATGCTGGTGTTGGACTGGGGTGTACAAAATTAAAAATCACACAACACCAGGTTATAGTCCAACAGGTTTAATTGGAAGCACACTAGCTTTCGGAGCAATGCTCCTTCATCAGGTGGTAGTGGAGGGCTCGATCCTAACACACAGAATTTACAGCAAAAATTTACAGTGTGATGTAATTGAAATTATACATTGAAAAAGATTGTCTGTTAAGCCTTTTATCTGTTAGAATACAGTGATAGCTCCACTTCTTTCACGTGTAAATCACAAAACCTTTTTTAAAAAAAGTTGCATTCTCAGGTTAACTGTTAACAATGGTGATAGCTAGACAATATGTTGAAAGTGTTGACCCCTATATTCTCTGTCTATGCCATGATGTTTAGATTGACTCTAATCTAAAAAGTGAGATAACAGAGTTTTACATGAATTCATGCAGTTTTTGAGCAAAGTACAATGTAATCCTGCAAGTACAAATTCACCCCACAAAATATATGTGTGTCTGTGGGTCTTTGTCTGTGTATGTGGGTCTGTCTGGGTTGGGGATTGTGAGTGTGAGAAAGCGTATGTGTGTGTGTAGTGAGTGCAGAGTGCGTTAAGTTTGTGAGGGGGTGCATGTGTGAGTGTGGGAGTGTGTGTGTCTGTAAGGGTGTGTGTGGGTGTCTGTGTGCACGTCTGTGTGTATGTGTGTATAGAAGTGCCTGTGTGTGTGTGTAAGTGTGTGTGTGTAGGAGTATCTGTGTGTGTGTGTATAGTGCAATCGTGGTCACCTGTAATGTGACATGAACCCAAGGTCCCGGTTGAGGCCCTCCCTATAGGTACCGAACTTAGCTATCAGCCTCTGCTCGGCCACTTTTCTCTGCTGCCTGTCCCGTAGTCCGCCTTGGAGGATGGTCACCTAAAGGTCCGAGGTGGAATGTCCTGCACAACTGAAATGTTCCCCAACTGGGAGGAAACACTCCTGCCTGTTGATTGTTGTGTGGTGTCCATTCATCTGTTGTCGTAGCCTTTGCCCAGTTTCCCCAATGTACCATGCCTCCGGGCATCCTTGCTTGCTTGTCTATCTTATACGTTGCAGGAAAGGATGCCCTGAGGCTTGAAAGGATATTGGAGCGGGTGGGGGAGGATCCAGTTGTTGTGGTCCACGTTGGGACTAACAACATAGACAAAGCTAGGGTGGAGGACATGTTTGGGGATTAACGAGCATTTGGAAGGAAATTGAAGTACAGGTCCTCAAGGGTCATAATCTCCGGATTACTGCCCGAGCCACGTGCCAATTGGCAAAGGGATAAGAAAATTAGGGAAGTAAACACATGGCTAAGGGATTGGTGTCAGAAAGAGGGATTCCACTTCATGGGGCATTGGCATCAGTTTTGGAACAGGGGGATCTGTACCGTTGGGACGGTCTCCACCTGAACCGATCAGGTCCCAATGTTCTCGCGAAGAGGATAAATAGGGTGGTCAGTAGGACTTTAAACTTCTGAGTTGGGGGGAAGGGAAAGTGAAATTAACAGGGAGTATGGAGTTAAATGGAAAGATAAGCGGCAGGATAGCATATGTGCAGGCAGATTTAAACTTGAGACAGACTGGGAATGCAGCAAAAAGGAAGGATAACTTAGGACATCTTATGACTTCCAATATCTCTAATGATTAGAAAGTTAGCATTAAGGCACTTTACCTGAATGCTCGTAGCATTCATAACAAAGCAGATGAACTAATGGCACAGATCATCGTGAATGATTATGATGTGGTAGGCATCACAGAGACTTGGTTGCAGGGGGTTCAGGACTGGCAGTTAAACATCCAAGGGTTTTCAACTTATCGAAAAGACAGGGAGGTGGGCAGAGGGGGCGGGGTGGCCTTGTTAGTTAAGAACCAAATTAAATCTATGGCAGTGAATGACATAGCGTTGGATGATATGGAGTCTGTGTGGGTGGAATTGAGGAACCACAAAGGCAAAAAACACATAATGGGAATTATGTACAGACCTCCTAACAGTGGTCAGGATCAGGGGCGCAACATGTACCGGGAAATAGAGAAGGCATGTCAGAAAGGCAAGGTCACAGTGATCATGGGAGACTTCAATATGCAGGTGGACTGGGTAAATAATGTTGCCAGTGGATCCAAAGAAAGGGAATACTTGGAATGCTTACAGGATGGCTTTTTGGAACAGCTTGTCATGGAGCCCACAAGGGAGCAGGCTATTCTGGACCTCGTGCTATGTAATGAACCAGACTTTATTAAAAATCTTAAAGTAAGGGAACACTTAGGAAGCAGCGATCATAACATGGTTGAGTTCAGTCTGTAGTTTGAAAGAGAGAAGGCAAAATTGGATGTAATGGTGTTACAGTTAAATAAAGGTAATTATGAGGCCATGAGAGAGGAACTGACGAAAATAGACTGGAAGCAGAGCCTAGCGGGGAAGACAGTAGAGCAAAAATGGCAGGAGTTTGTGGGTAAAATTGAGGACACTGTACAGAGGTTCATCCCCAAGAAGAGAAAGATTATCCGGGGAGAGATTAGACAGCCAGGGCTGACAAAGGAAGTCAGGAAATCTATCAAAGAAAAAGAGAGATCCTATAAAGTGGCCAAGAGCACTGGGAAATCAGAAGATTAGATTAGATTACTTACAGTGTGGAAACAGGCCCTTCGGCCCAACAAGTCCACACCACCCCGCCGAAGCGTAACCCACCCATACCCCTACATCTACATCTACCCCTTACCTAACACTACGGGCAATTTAGCATAGCCAATTCACCTGACCTGCACATCTTTGGACTGTGGGAGGAAACCGGAGCACCCGGAGGAAACCCACGCAGACACGGGGAGAACGTGCAAACTCTACACAGTCAGTCGCCTGAGGCGGGAATTGAACCCGGGTCTCCGGCGCTGTGAGGCAGCAGTGCTAACCACTGTGCCACCATGCCGCCCACAAGATTGGGAAGGATACAAAAACAAACAGAGGATAACAAAGAGAGAAATAAGGAAGGAGAGGATCAAATATGAAGGTAGGCTCGCCAGTACTATTAGAAATGATAGTAAAAGTTTCTTTCAATACATATGAAACAAACGACAGGCAAAAGTAGACATTGGGTCATTTCAAACTGATGCTGGAAGCCTAGTGACGGGAGATAAGGAAATAGCAGGAGAACTTAATAACTACTTTGCATCAGTCTTCACAGTGAAAGACATGAGTAATATCCCAACAATTAAAGGGAGTCAGGGGGCTGAGTTGAGTATGGTTGCCGTTACAAAAGAGAAAGTGCTAGAAAAGCTAAAAGGTCTTAAAATTGATAAATCTCCTGGCCCCGATGGGATACACCCTAGAGTTCTGAGGGAGGTGGCTGAGGAAATAGCAGAGGCGTTGGTTGAGATCTTTCAAAAGTCACTGGATTCAGGGAAAGTCCCGGATGATTGGAAGATCGCTGTTGTAACCCCCTTGTTCAAGAAAGGATCAAGACAAAAGATAGGCCAATTAGCCTAACCTCGGTTGTTGGTAAAATTCTAGAATCCATCATTAAGGATGAGGTTTCTAAATTCTTGGAAGAGCAGGGTCGGATTAGAACAAGTCAACATGGATTTAGCAAGGGGAGGTCGTGCCTGACAAACCTGTTGGAGTTCTTTGAAGAGGTGACAAGTAGGTTAGACCGGGGAAACCCAGTGGATGTGGTCTACCTAGACTTCCAAAAGGCCTTCAATAAGGTGCCACATGGGAGGCTGCTGAGCAAGGTGAGGGCCCATGTGTTCAAGGGGAGCTACTGGTATGGATTGAGGATTGGTTGTCTGACAGAAGGCAGAGATTTGGGATAAAAGGTTCTTTTTCAGAATGGCAGCCGGTGACAAGTGGTGTCCAGCAGGGTTCAGTGTTAGGGCCGCAGCTGTTCACATTATATATTTATGATCTGGATGAAGGGACTGGGGGCATTCTAGCAAAGTTTGCCGATGATACAAAGTTAGGTAGACAGGCAGGTAGTCCTGAGGAAGTGGGGAGGCTGCAGAAGGATCTAGACAGTTTGGAAGAGCGGTCCAGGAAATGGCTGATGGAATTCAACGCAAGCAAATGCGAGGTCTTGTACTTTGGTAAAAAGAATACAAGCATGGACTACTTTCTAAATGGTGAGAAAATTCGTAAAGCCAAAGTACAGAGGGATCTGGGAGTGCTAGTCGAGGATTCTCTAAAGGTAAACATGCAGGTTGAGTCCGTGATTAAGAAAGTAAATGCAATGTTGTCATTTATCTCAAGAGGGTTGGAATATAAAAGCACCGTTGTGCTACTGAGACTTTATAAAGCTCTGGTTAGGCCCCATTTGGAATACTGTGTCCAGTTTTGGTCCCCACACCTCAGGAAGGACATACTGGCACTGGAGCGTGTCCAGCAAAGATTCACACGGATGATCCCTGGAATGGTAGGTCTAACATATGAGGAACGGCTGAGGATCCTGGGATTGTATTCACTGGAGTTTAGAAGATTAAGGGAGATCTAATAGAAACTTACAAGATATTACATGGCTTGGAGAGGGTGGACACTCAGAAATTGTTTCCGTTAGGCGAGGAGACTAGGACCCGTGGACACAGCCTTAGAATTAGAGGGGGTAAATTCAGAACAGAAATGCGGAGACATTTCTTCAGCCAGAGAGTGGTGGGCCTGTGGAATTCATTGCCGCAGAGTGCAGTGGCGGCTGGGACGTTAAATATTTTCGAGGCAGAAATTGATAAATTCTTGATGTCACAAGGAATTAAGGGCTATGGGGAGAATGTGGGTAAGTGAAGTTGAAATGCCCATCAGCCATGATTAAATGGCGGAGTGGACTCGATGGGCCAAATGGCCTTACTTCCACTCCTATGTCTTATGGTCTTAAATGGGATTAAATTAGGTTGGGTTATCTGGTTGGCATGGACAAGTTGGACTGAAGCATCTGTTTCCATGCTGTACATCTGTATGATTCTATGACTGTATAACACTGTAATTATGTTCTTTCATATTTATGATTTGATTTCAGATATCAGCAATGTTTTGGTGAATGCAACAGAAGTTTAGCACCTATGAACAGTCAATATATCAGGTAGAGGTCAAAGTATTACCCCTTCCTAGTGGGCTGTGTGGGATTTCATTGTAAATTTAAGGGACAACTAACCTTGCGAAACGAGGTAAGATTGTGAATTATTCACTTCTCATAGTATCCTACAAAGTCATGTTATCTGCATTATTGTCTGACCTGTAGAGCCTGCTATTGAAATAGGTTGTAATGGGAGATTGCAATGATATTTAGAAAGCATTTATCATATGTTTGCTGTTGAAAAAAAAGCATGTAATTCCTAATAGTAACTAGGGTTTCAACAAATGCATTACCAGTTGCTATTATTTTATGTTTTGTATTTCTCTCTGTTTCAATCCTTCAGTAACTCTAAACATGTTGCTGTGATTTTGAGTATACCACTGTCAACAATCTACACATAATGATTTTGTTAATTCAGATCCAGTTACAGCTCTTTCTATAACAAATAGGGCGGCACAGTGGCACAGTGGTTAGCACTGCTGCCTCACAGCGCCAGAGACCCGGGTTCAATTCCCGCCTCAGGCCACTGACTGTGTGGAGTTTGCACGTTCTCCCCGTGTCTGCGTGGGTTTCCTCCGGGTGCTCCGGTTTCCTCCCACACTCCAAAGATGTGCAGGTCAGGTGAATTGGCTATGCTAAATTGCCCGTAGTGTTAGGTATGGGGTAGATGTAGATGTAGATGTAGGGGTATGGGTGGGTTACGCTTCGGCGGGGCGGTGTGGACTTGTTGGGCCGAAGGGCCTGTTTCCACACTGTAAGTAATCTAAATGTTTTATAAATCAAATTATGAAAACAGGATATTGTTCGAGGATGGAAAAATCCATATTTTCCTAATAAAACTTATTTCTCTCATATATGACTATTCATGTTATAGTCTGGGGCAATGGTTGAGATTCTAATAGTCTTCCAATGGCACAACTAACTCCCGTTCTTACTGCTTGCTGTGATTTGCAAGTTTTCACTCATTTGGCTGCATTCTGAAAGTACCTTCCTTGAACGACAAGCATTTAACCTAGCGGCAGAGACACTAATCACTGCACCACAAGACCTCCAAATTAGTAATACAAGCAACATGAAAATATAATTTGTGCCCTATCAATGCATTGCACAAAGCCAGCAATTTGAATGAAATACAATGAATTCTACACCAGCGTTGCAAATGGAAAGTAAAGATGAATGTGAGGAGATGTTCCCAGGAGAACAAGTTTTTAAAATACGCAAGAATTGGGTGGGGCTGCAAACTCTTGTGCTGCAGTGATAGTGTCCCTACCTCTGAGCCATGAGTACTGGGTTCAAGTCCCAGCTACTGCAGAGGTATGTTGAGATGTATCATTTAGACAGGTTGATTAAAAGAACTGTTTGCATTTGCCACTGGGTGAGGTATATCAATGTTTTGGATTCATCCACTTTCTGTGGCAGTGTATTCCACAGGCACGCAACTGTCTAAAGTTAAATAAATTTCTCCTCATCTCTGTCCAAAAAGGCCCCCCCCCCCCACCACCATATCCTCAGACAATGATTCTCAATTATTTTCTGGATCTGGACTCCCCAATCATCGAGAACATTTTCCTGCATTTACCCTGTTGAGTGCTGTTAGAATTTTATAGTTATCTATGAGATATCCTCACATTCTCCTAATCTCAAGCGAATATAGTCCTAGTTGATCCAATCCCTCTTCATACGTCAGCCCTACTATCTGAGGAATCAGTCTGGTAAACCTTTGTTGCATCCTTCCCATTGCCAGAACAACCTTCCTCAGATAAGGAGAGCAGAACTGCGCAGAACACTCCAGATGTAGTCCCACCTAGGCCCTGTAGAATTGCTGCAAAACAGCTTTGCTCCTGTACTCAGATCCTCTCAGGCCAACATGCCATTTGCCTCTTTCACTGCCTGCTGTCCTACATATTTATTTTGCAAGAGGGTAATGCATACATTTTGCCCTGGGGAAGGCTCTATGGTGGAGTTTCCTTGGGGTTAGTTGCTTTTACTGATATATACTATGACATTGGTGTAGAGGGCACAATTCATGGGCACAGATCATAAGAAATGTGAAAGCATTGTAAACTGAGAGAAGGACAGCATTCATTTTCAAAAGTACAGTTTAGTACAATGGACAGCCAAGTGGCAAATGTAATTTAATGCAAAAAGTGAAAAAATATTAATTTTGGCAGGAAGAAGGTAGAAAGTCAATACAACATAAAATATAAGATTCTAATAGCGGAATAGAATCAGAGGATATGGGTGCATATATGCATAAATCATTGGAAGTGACATAAATGAAGGTGTATCAATCATTGAAAGTCATTGAAGGAAAGGTTAGGAGAGCAATTGTTAAACCATACAGCATCCTGAGCTTTATCAATAAGGTATAGAGTGAAAAAGTAAGGAAGTTATGTCACACGTGTGTAAAACACTAATTCAAACTCATTTGAAGTATTGCACTTATGTGTGAGGGAAGTTAAAATAAGATGGAGACAAAATTCAGGAGAATAGTTCCACGGCTGAGAAACTTCAGTTACTTTCATCAGTGGGAAAAGTTGGTCCTGGTCTCCTTGCAGAAGAGGGGGTTAAGAGGAGATTTTGCAAATCTATTCAAGTCCTGAGGGTTTGGACAGAAGCGATGGAGCCAAACTATTCCGACTGGAAGCTGAAAAGGATTGAGAGCTAGATGGCACAGATTGAAGTTTAATAGCAGAGGAAACAATAGTGATATGAGGAACAAAACATTCTAGTACAGAGAGTGATTAGAATCTAGAGTGCACAGCTGCACAGTGTGGTAGAAGTAGGGTCATTTGAGGCTTTTAGAAAGAAACTGGATCTTTAGCTGAGAGAAAAAAATGTAGAGTTGAAGGAAAAAATGATGGAAGCACAAGTAGGTGAAATGGTCCTTCAGACAGCAAACAGAGCTATGACATTAAATGGCCTCTTTCTGTGGTGTGGTCATGATATAATTCTTTGAGAAATGATAGTGTCAATTATTATTTTAAAATTCATTTGTATTGTTAGAATGCAGCTTTATAAAAAGCTGCTGATATTTCTGACCAGAGTTTGTTTAATAACATCAGTAGGTGTGAGGTGGCACTCTGCTTGTCAGCACTATAATTTTTCACCACAATGAGCATGGGCACTAACAAATTAAACAACAATCAATCAAATAAAATGTGTGCATTGATTTCTCTGTCATTGTTCATTCAGTTCTACAAGTTGCAGATGCAAAGATGGGCTAGAAAAGGATAACATCTGGATGTCACATACATTTAATATCCATTCATATGAAGTTGTTTACAGTGCTAAAATAAATATGGATTGCAATTAATCACCAGCAGTCCCAGTTGAATGGTGAAGAGATGTTCATCAATCTACATTAGTCCTCACTCCACTGTGTAACTGAATTAATCAATTTATCAATAAACTACAGCACAGTATAAATGCTTCAATTCAATAAAGAATAAAATAAATCTCAACATGAAAATTTTCACTTAATTACCACAGAATCCTTTGCTTCTAATGTGGTTCCATTGATCTTTGAATTGTTTGCCCACATGAAGCATCACTTCTCTAAACACAGTAACCATTAAGTATTTTGCCCACATGCCGTGTTAAAACCCATCACTTTATGTTACTGAGATAAACCTTGATCTGCTGCAGGTATTTATGACTACAGTGGTAGCTGTTACTATGTAAAACCAGCTAGTTTTCAATTTTTTAAATTAGCATTCTCAGTCTTACCATGCTGAGAAACTGCTTGCAACCGCGACTAAGACTCGATATCTTAAATGCATGTACACTGTTAATGATTTCAAAAGTGTACCTAATTATCCTTGAAAATTGAGTTATTTGGTTTAGATCTTTAGCTACTTTATTAAACAGTAATTAGCAATTGTAGAAACCTGAGCAATTTTAATTTGACAAATGTGATATCACTGAAGCATGAACAGCCCCAGAATGGAGTCAGTGGACTAGCTGGTGGCCTAGGCATAGCCATCACTCTGTCTAATGTCATTTGCAAAGTAATGATCTCCTGCAATGTACTTGTCTGTTTGCGGTCATAGTATCTTTAATGTGAAACTAATGTCCTACTTTTGGAGACAACAGGGTAGACCATGTCATGCAAATAATCTGACCAGCTTTACTATTGGTATAAGGTGGATCAGGACAAAAAAGGATAAGCTTTAAAGTATACTTGTGTGACCAAGAAGGGTACATATGATTGTTTGACCCAAATATTCTGGATGACTCTCGCTCTGGGTTCTGCTCTACCCTCACTACTATCCTCTCCCAAGGACTTTAGTTGCTGCCACCCATTTGCTTTAGAAAATTTCCAAAGCTTACTTAAATAAAATCCAGGCCCCCAAACTGAGTTCAACCCTCAATATCCATCCTGCTGAGCAGGAGGAGATCTATTGCACACTTCTGTCCATGAGCCAGTCTGTCTGCCTGTAAAAAGGGAACAAACCTAAACAGCTCACATGCATTTGTCTTTGTCATAGGACGCTTCCTTAAGTATAGGAAAACAATGCAGGGCATCCTTTTCTTTTGCAGCAATTTTGTTGAAACTAAGCTATCCTCAGTCTTCACCAAGGTGATAGGCAATTCCTAAATGATCCAAACCGATAATGCTATGGCCCATTTCACATTGGAATCAGTTTTCATTTACCCTGTCTGTACATCACAACATAATGACTTTCTATAGATCAAGTCCTCATCAAAGTACATACTGAAACTCTAAAAGTCTCCTACTAAATTGCTCTGGATCTTGAAAAGAGTATAGCTAGGAATTAATCAGAAAAAATAAATACATGGTCACAGGAGCCCAAATAATTTCAAATATCGCTGTAGAAATGTAATGCAACAAATCTCTGAAAATAACAACAATGACTTCTTCCTCATTTCCATACCATTACTTATCATTTCTGCACCATTGTATCAGAGTTTCAAAGGTGTGCACAATACTCTACCAGCTTATATACACGCTGCAAATGTTTCCATCAAAAAAACAGTTTACAAAACCTAAAGACAAGGGAGAAAATGAGGACTGCAGGTGCTGGAGATCAGAGTCAAGAGTGTGGTACTGGAAAGGCACAGCAGGTCAGGTAGCATCCGAAAAGCAGAAGAATGGGCATTTTGGGCATTCAAGGGGGACTGTTATCATTCAGGGAGTCCCGCCAGTCAAACAAGGGGAGTATACAATCTTAAGCCAGGGGTTGGTTTTGTCAGTAAGCTGCTGGGGCAGTCAGGGTAAGTGGTTCCTGTATTACTACAGTCCAGTGAGTGGGTCACAGTCAGTCCAGTAAGTCCAGTTCAACCAGTCCACTGGTTCTGGGTAAGTCAGTTGGGAGCTGTACTGAGATCAGTTGGGAGCCTGGTCACTCGTCAGTTGGTCCTGTCCATCCAATTCATCACGTATGTCCTATGGTCAGTCCTGGAGGTCAATGAAAGTCAAAAGGTCATCAGGGACTACTATTGTGGTTGGGAAATTGGGGAAATCGACTGAGGGGATTGGAGGCAGAATGTTAAGTCACAGAAGGGATAATGATTGTTAAGGGAGATGGGGACATGCAGGGTGGATGGGAAAGAGGGGGTCAAGATTAGAGTGGTGCTGGAAAGGCACAGCAGGTCAAGCAGCATCCGAGAAGCAGGAAAATCGATGTTTCAGGCAAAAGCCCTTCATCAGGAATCAGAAAGAGGGGGTGTCATTGGTCGTCTTAGCTACTCTCTACTCCACTGTCCTGCATGTCAGAGCCAATGGGTGGCATGGCTAAACTGTAGGGCTGAGGCAGAGGGGGTAATATTGGGAGATGGTGACTTTGTTGAAGGGGAACCTGAGGAAACTCCATATGGATTCAGTTGACAGGGATTGGAAGGAACATAAAGGTTCAAGCAGGCCCCACATGAGGGTGAGTCTGGGACTCACTGCACGAAGTCTGACCTGTGTTGCCTTCAAACCTCATTTAAATTCTAAATGTACAATGTGAATGGAAAATGACTGTGATCACATTTAGAATGAGCAAGGTAGATTATTTTTTTCTGTCTGAGCAAACAGGCTCCACTTATGAGCGATGTAAGGCCCTTCTGGAAGCAATTGTATTAACCTGTACTCTGCCAGTGGCTGTGAACTAAATGCATGGGTGGTCAACTCTTTCTGATGACTGTCAATATGACAGCTGCACTAAATTTGTATGCAGTTGGCTGTTTCCAGGACTCCACTGGGGAAGCATGGAATCAATACAGTACAGAAGAGGCCTTTCGTTCCAGCATGTCTTTACCACCAAAAGTACACTACTACCTAAACCAGTCCCACCTTCCCACATTAAGCCCATAGCCTTGAATAGTAAGATACTTCAAGTGTCCATCCGAGAGTTTTTTTGAAGACGAGGAGGTTATCAACTTCAATTACCCGATCAGGCAGTGCATTCATGATCTCCACTACCCATGAGGTGGAAAAGCTCTTTGTTAAATCCTCCCTAAACCTCCTGCTTCTCACTTTAAAAGTATCACTACTTGTTCTTCATCCTTCAACTATGATGAAGAGGTAGGATCTGTCTGGGAGGGTCTTGCAGTCCACTCCAGACAAGGCTCCCCCCCTTAATTCCAATATGCTGTGCTCTGCACAGCTGGAACAGACAGAAGGGACATGTGAGGGATGTTAAAGAGTTGGGAGAGTAGTCAAAGTCTTCCAAGGTAGAAGTTAAGCATGAGGAGCATTACATTCCATATGATAGACCAGAGCAGCAACAATTGTAACAACTAGGTAGGGCTTAATAAACTGCTGACTTCCAATCGATATGAGTTGGGTCCAGGAATCATTTATGGAACGTAGACTTTTTGTTGTTTGAAATAGAATTAGTTCCTGTCTGTTTCCAGAAGCAAATGCAGTCTCTTTTTTTCTCCCATTTTGTTATTGTTCAATTCAAGTGAATGTTTTCCACTGTCTGATGCCTTTCCAGCATATGCTCCTCTTGCACTGAGAGAAAATGTAGCACTCCCAAAGACAAGGTTCTGACATGGTATGAGACTAAGAATGGGTGACCTATGTAACTTGATTCTTGCACTTGGAGTTACAATGACCATGATCAGATGACATAAATTAGTAAAATATTTTTCCCAGGGTGAAGGATTCAATAACAAGAGGTCATGCTTTCAAGGTGAGAGGTGAAAAGTTTAAGGGGGATACACATGGCAAGTACTTCACTCAGAGGGTGGTGGCTGTTTGGAATGCATTGACAGCAGACATGGTAGAGGCAGGCACAGTAGATTCATTTAAGATGCGTCTGGACAGATACAAGAGTAGATGGGGAGCAGAGGGATACAAATGCTTAGGAATTGACCGACAGGTTTTGATAGTACATTAGGATTGGCTCAGGCTTGGAGGGCCGAAGGGCCTGTTTCTGGGCTGTAAATTTTCTTTGTTCTTTGTTCTATTTACAAATGTGAGCTAGCACTGGCAACAAATTGTCACCCCAGCTACTTATCTGCCTTCAGAAGCTTTCTCGGTCATTTGCCTCCCACTCCATGTCCTGTGACAGGCAGTTCCTGGTTGGTAGGGCTTGGTGTAATGTGCGGCTGGGCTTTAAACATGGCACCAGAAATCCTGAGAGACCCTGCGGCAATTACTTTCACCACTGGTGAGCATACAATGATTTGACAGGGGCATACATAGTGGTATAAGGCACACATAATGAGGTAAGCTATGAAAGGTTGTGTGACATAACTTGTGACAGGGTTACAGTTAGAACTCATGGAGTAAAACTTTCCATGACATTCCCTGAATTTGACACTTAGCTGATTTATGGTAGAATTCAGCTAAGAAAGCATGTAACTTTACTTAGAGCTTTAAATGCAAGTCTATTTGCAGATTGGAGTTTTTGCAACCTAGAGAGAGAAACAGAAGCAATTTATCCAGACATAAAACAGAATATTTAGAGAGATAAGATCCAAAGAGAAATAGGATCCATGAAGACAGAAGATCCATAACCTCCAAATCATAACAGAAGAGGTTTTATTAGTTTTCAGTCTCCAAATCTGACAGGGTTAGGGAAAAAAAACTTTCAAGTTGCTTCAAAAAAGGCACAAATAGAAGATTGTTCAAGTATCAGACAAGAAGACATCTTAGCAGGCTGCTGAACATGTGACTGTAAAGAAGACATGATCAATAGTAAGTGAGCTGAGTTAGCATCTTGTTTAAGCATATCAGAAAGAGACATTAACTAAAAATGATAGGGTGAATGAAGAAATTTGCTAAAAAGAAACTGATTGCAACTCTGCCAAATGAACAAGTCATAATAGGAGTTCGGGAGCACTTCACTGAAGTTTGAATGTCTGTAAGGTTGTTGTTGGGGTTTAAGGATTGAAACTTACTTGCCAATACGTTTAATGAAACCATTTGAAATAGTGCTTGTAAAGTGTAACATAGTTTGTGTCTTTTGTTTTTGGAATTAACATTTATGTTCTATTTCATTTTATAAATATATCGGCAGCCTCTTTTGAATGTGATCAGTGACTAATATTCATGTAAAATAAAATGAATAATGAAAGTTATAGTGTACTGAGCTCGCTCTCGCCCCGGAATCTGACTTACCCAGTATGGCCCTCCACTGGAATCATAGCAGATAAATGAAGTGTAATGAAAAGGACAATCATCTGGAGATTGGAACTGTATTTCTTTTGCAAATCAACACTGCTAAAACATTACCAAGACTGTTGCCATGCTATCATATTTTGTGCAATAGATGAGTTACTTATTTTATGAAAGTCATTTATTACTCCATGTCATTGTTCTTAAGGCAGTACAGAAAAAAGACTCTTAAAGGCTAAAAGCTAAAGGCACATAGACACAGCAACTTTCACGTTCAAGAGCTGACTTAGTTAACTGGGAGCATGTTTCCTATAATTGGCCTCATTCCTGACTTATTGAAGTAGAATTAAAAATCACTCTGCTCTTGATCACTGTTCTGTGCCTCTTGCTGGAAAATAAATAGCAGAAGACAAGATTGGACTTAGTTGCAAGATTCTTAATAACTAAATGTTATGCCATCATTCACTACCTATGTACACAAAATCCAAGAGGAAACTATCAATGTTCTGATGTATTGACTGTACAAAGGAACAAGTACATTTGCAAATCTGGAAATCTTATTGAAGAAATGTAAAAATAATCAGATTTTTTTGTATTTAATACGGGCCAAAAGAGAAACAGCACTGGAAAGAAAAAAATATATTGAATGTACTCCAGATTATTTTCTGCCATTTGAAGAAACTGAGTTAATTCTGAACAGCAAACCAGACGTAGTTAGCAACTGGACGATAAGAAAACAACTTATAAACACCGATCACCAGATGACTGAATTCACAATCAAGTTTCAAAAGGAGAAATAGACAATAGACAATAGACAATAGATGCAGGAGTAGGCCATTCTGCCCTTCGAGCCTCTTTTGATCATTCCTAATCAGTATCCTGTTCCAGCCTTATCTCCATACCCCTTGACTCCACTATCTTTAAGAGCTCTATCCAATTCTTTCTTAAATGAATCCAGAGACTGGGCCTCCACTGCCCTCTGGGGCAGAGCATTCCACACAGCCACCACTCTCTGGGTGAAGTAGTTTCTCCTCATCTCTGTCCTAAATGGTCTACCCCGTATTTTTAAGTTGTGTCCTCTGGTTCGGCATTCCCCCATCAACGGAAATATGTTCCCTCCTGCCAGAGTGTCCAGTCCTTTCATAATCCTATACGTTTCAATCAGATCCCCTCTCAGTCTTCTAAACTCAAGGGTATACAAGCCCAGTCGCTTCAGTCTTTCCGTGTAAGGCAATCCTGCCATTCCAGGAATTGACCTCGTGAACCTACGCTGCACTCCCTCAATAGCCAGAATGTCTTTCCTCAAATTTGGAGACCAGAACTGTACACAGTACTCCAGGTGTGGTCTCACCAGGGCTCTGTACAGCTGCAGAAGCACCTCTTTGCTTCTATACTCAATCCCTCTTGTTATGAAGGCCAGCATACTATTAGCCTTCTTCACGACCTGCTGTACCTGCATGCTTGCCTTCATTGACTGGTGGACAAGAACACCCAGATCTCTCTGAACAGCCCCTTTACCTAATTTGATACCATTGAGGTAGTAATCTGCCTTCCTGTTCTTGCCACCAAAGTGGATAACCAGACATTTATCCACATTAAACTGCATCTGCCATGCATCTGCCCACTCACCTAACTTGTCCAGGTCACCCTGTAATCCCCTAACATCCTCATCACATTTCACCCTACCACCTAGCTTTGTGTCATCAGCAAATTTGCTAATGTTATTGCTGATACCATCTTCTATATCATTTACATATATTGTAAAAAGCTGCGGTCCCAGCACGGATCCCTGCGGTACCCCACTGGTCACTGCCTGCCATTCCGAAATGGAGCCGTTAATCACTACCCTTTGTTTCCTATTAGCCAACCAATTCTCTATCCAATCTAGTACTTTGCCCCCAATCCCATGCGCCCTAATTTTACTCACTAACCTCTTGTGTGGGACTTTATCAAAAGCTTTCTGAAAGTCCAGGTACACTACATCCATTGGATCTCCCTCGTCCATCTTCCGAGTTACATCCTCAAAAAATTCAAGAAGATTAGTCAAGCATGATTTCCCCTTCATAAATCCATGCTGACCCTGTCCTATCCTGTTACTATTATCCAGATGTGCCGTAATTTCATCCTTTATAATAGACTCCAGCATCTTTCCCACCACTGAGGTCAGACTAACTGATCTATAATTTCCTGCTTTCTCCCGCCCACCCTTCTTAAAAAGTGGCACAACATTAGCCGCCCTCCAATCCTCAGGAACCGACCCCGATTCTATTGAACTCTGGAAAATAATCACCAGCGCATCCACGATTTCCCGAGCCACCTCCTTCAGTACCCTGGGATGCAGGCCATCAGGTCCCGGAGACTTATCAACCTTCAGACCTAACCAGTCTCTCCAACACCAAATCCTGGCAAATAGAAATTCCCTTAAGTTCAGGTCCTTCAGCCACTGTTACCTCAGGGAGATTGCTTGTGTCTTCCCCAGTGAACACAGATCTGAAGTACCCATTTAATTCCTCTGCCATTTCTTCGTTCCCAGTAATATATTCCCCTGCTTCTGTCTTCAAGGGCCCAATTTTTGTCCTAACCAATTTTTTGCCTTGGACATACCTAAAAAAGCTTTTACTATCCTCCTTTATATTCTTGGCCAGTTTACCTTCGTACCTCATTTTTTCTCTGCGTATTTCCTTCTTACTAATCCTCTGTTGTTCTTTAAAAGCTTCCCAGTCCTCCGTTTTCCCGCTTATCTTCGCTAAGTTATACTTTTTCTCTTTTAACCTTATATGTTTCTTTACTTCCCTCGTCAGCCACGGCCGCCCATGTCTCCTCCTGGGATCTTTCTTCCTTTTAGGAATAAACTGATCCTGCATCTTCTGCATTATACACAGAAATATCCGCCATTGTTCCTCCACGGTCTTCCCTGTTAAGGTATTGAACCATTGAACTTTGGCCAGTTGCTCCCTCATAGCTCCATATTTCCCTTTATTCAACTGAAATATTGTCACTTCAGATTGTACCCACTCCCTCTCAAATTGCAGATTGAAGCTTATTGTATTATGGTCACTACTTCCCAATGGCTCCTTCACTTCGAGGTCACTGACCAATTCTGGTTCGTTACACAATACCAGATCCAGAATCGCCTTATCCCTGGTCGGCTCCAGCACCAGCTGCTCTAAAAATCCATCTCTGAGATGGATGGGAATGAGCTGCGAATTGAGATATAAGATTATATCTCATATAAGATTATATCTCATATATAAGATAAGATAGAAGATTAGTTTTTAAAGGACTTAAGAAATTACTGACAATGGAAGGGATAAATTGCTTAACAAGAACCTTGGCTTGAATACATTGAAGTGTGGCAATCATAGTTGAATTGCCACAGCACTCCTTGTTTAGCACTGAGCTCTGTATTTCTAGTTGGGAATTCCAAACCTGGCTCCTTCAGAAATGTGGAGCATGTCTGCAATCAGCTTAGGCTGATAAATGACAAGAAACATTCATGTCACAAAGATGCCATGTAATGGCCATTTCCAACAAGAGGGAATATGACAATCTCCTAATGATATTCAATGACATTCCAATTGCTAAATCCCAAATTGTTACCAGCCTGGTGGTTCGTATTGACAAGAAACTGAACTGGAGTAGCCATATAAATACTATAGCCAGAAATGTAGGTCAAAGGCTTGGAATTCCTCAGTGAGTAGCTCATTTCCCGACTGTCCAAAGCTTGCCCACCACCTAAAGGCTGAAGTCAGGACTGTAGTGGAATGTGTCCTGCTTGCCTGGATGAGTGCTGCTCCAGCAACCACAGGAAATTCAATACTTTAGGATAAATCAGCCTACTTGATTGGCATCTTAACCATCACTTTATAATTTCACAGCCTCAATCACCAATATATAGAGGTAGAATTGTGCACCATCTGCAACATATACTGCAATATCTCCCCAATGCTCCTTCAACTGAACTTTCTAAATCCTGGCCTCATCCGCATGGAAGGATGAAGGCAGCAGATGCAGTGGAACACCTTGACCTGCTAATTGCCCTCTAAGTCAAGCACCACCCTGATTTGAAACTGTATTGGGGAGAATAGTTCCTCCACTGTTGCTGGGAACATATCATGGGACTTTGTCCCTAACAGTACTATAGCAGCACACCACACATAAACCAACACTTCAATAAAGTGACTTGTTATCACCTGCTTGTTGGGACTGGCAATAAATGGTGGTCTAATCAGTAATGCTCACCTCCTATGAACAGAAAGAAAAAAAACCTTAAATGGCGGTCAGTTAAAATTTATTTGTAAAGTGTATGGAAATTTAAGCTTAGCACATTAATCCAAATGAAAAAGTAATGATATCCAAGTATCCATAGAGCCCACTTGGTGTAGGCTTTTGCAATCATATCACAATGATAGGTTCTGAGGCTAAAATGATACAATCAATTGCTGTCCATAATAACTACAGCTGATTATCTAGACAACTCCCACTTCATTTATGATTCTGCAATCATATGACTTCCTGATTCAGAATATATTATTAGATGAAATCACCTATAACTATAATTCAGGCTTTGGTATTTTCTTTCAGGGTTAAAAGAGGAAAATTTTACTCCAGGAGTCAACAATTTGTCACTGAAAGTGATTTTGTCAATCACACAATAATAGCATGATGCAGTTCAATTCAGATTACTCTAATTTCAACTGTGTCCGAGGATCCTCATCTACTGAATAATTTTAGCAATCAAACAAAGGCAGATTATAGTTCAATGAAATTGCAATAAAGCAGATGCTGACAGTGCTTCAGTATAGTTACAAGTTGTTCCATTTGGCTTGAAGATTCTTAATGCAGTCGCTCTTACTGCCTGATTATAAGCTGCTAAATGTGATAGCATTTGGAGAGTTAATCAAAATTCTGGGATTATAAAATGATTCCTACATAATACAAATACCTTACTTGGTATTTTTATTCTGTGCTTTTTTTCTCTTGTGTATATTTTTACATGAAGACATTTAAGTTAAATATTTAGGATTATCGACTATCAGAGCATGAAAGGAGAAGAAACATGGCTGACACCATGTTTATGCCTTTCAGTCAAAAACAAGGATATCACTGGTCACTACACCCGATTCACACGTGTCCTTTTCAGCACAGACCTTGACCCATAGTTCAATCAAATGGCTTTTAGAAACCTTTACTGTGAAAGAAAAACAAACAAAATGGCATTCATTCTGACAACACAAAGCCAAAGTGACAGCAACATTAGATAGTTACCTTCACCGAATTAAAGAAATGTGAATGCCCTTCAGTTATATCTTCCATGTGGCTAAGTCTCTTGCTGCAACACTTCAGATACAGAGGCACTTAAGTGGTCTGATTTGGCAATCATTCTTTGTCACAAGGCCAATTACAGGCTCACGACAGATAATTGCTGTCTTCCTGACAAAGAAGGTGCTGTATCTGTGCTATAAAGTTTCCAGCAAATGTTGAACAGCATAATTGGGCACCAGAAGAAGGGTGAAACTATTCACAACTTTTCCTGTGCCATCTGGAACTCATGCCTATGCCAATTAGAAAGGAAGCAAAGAACATGATTACTGAAGGGATTTGCGCCATCTATGAAGCTGCAGACTTTGCAGTGATCACAATACTGATCCTAAATATGTAACTGCATTTTCTCAAGTCCCTTTACATCTGTCTGTCCACTGTTTCTTTCCTTTTTGCTTTTCATCTGACAATTTCAAGAAGTTAATTTCTGTGTTTCATGGTTATTTTTCTCCCCTCCTATCACTTATTCATCAAATCCCTTTGAAATACTGTTCATGTAAATAGAGCGCAATCTGATATATCGGTCACCAAGATGATTCTAGTGCAGTTTTTCTTCTTTATTTGTTGTTGAACAGACAAATTCATAATTCTGGATCCTTTCTACTGAACCACTGAAGTAAGGTAACAGTTGGGGGTTTATGCATTGTATGCACAGCCCAAAAACCTGTTTCAAACAGGTCTCCTTGCCTGCTTTCAGTTCTGATAGAAATAAGTTTCAGAAATTGAGAACCTTGTCTTATATTTGCATTTTGTTTCACCTGACCTAAGGGAGCTTGATGGACAGCATTGAGTTTCAAATTTGACAAAACAAAATTCCATTCACACAAAAGGAGAAAGGGATAAAGAGGAGAAAGGCATTAAATAGGAATGGTTGTCAAAATCATGAGATAAAATCAAGGATATGATAAAACTGAAGTTTGTCTTCATTTTATAAGAATCCAAATAACTCAGCTAATCTAAGTCCTTATAGGTTGTTGGTTAGCTTTGAAACTGCTGGAGGGATAGTGTTAAATGTGCATCTTTCCTTGAAGGGAAGTCCTCTTTGATGACACAATGTACTGTGTTGCATTGTTGTGACTATGCCTGGCAGTTAATCTGCTTTGTGTGTGCATGATGCATGCACAGAAATCAGTCACTTTCCAGTAACACCAGCTTCAAAACTGGTAATGTGTTTTGCTATTTTTAAATACAGTAACACTTACAGTTAATTAATCCCTTTGTTTATTAGACTATTATCATTAACATGACATGGTGAATAGCAGTGGAAATCATGGCGCTAATGAAGCTTGAACAGTCAGTAAGCAAATTATTCTATAGATAGACCACATGATCAACAGTCTTAAATCATGCTAATGCGCAAGAGACTTTGATGTCTTGACTTGTTACCATGCCAGAGAGAGCTTGGTGGTACACAATCAAATTCCAGATAAGAGGGCAGTTTAACTGAGAAAGGGAAGTGAACAGAGTGTGTACTAGATCAACAAGCAAGCAAAAGTAAAATACATATTGTCAAATATCCAGAAACTATCTTAATTTAAATTCGGACACAACAAACCTCCCAACAGAATTTAAAATATATGACCAGCATTCAAATATATTGATTATAGATTTGGGGGTCCTATGCTGAAAATCAAGCCATCAAGATTTGCTTAGATTCATGCAGCATGGAAACAGACCTTAATTCACTTGCGCCAACCAGACATCCAGTCTGACCTAGTCCCATTTGCCAGCATTTGGCCCATATTGCTTTAAACCCTTCCTATTCATTTACCCATCAAGATGCCTTTTTAAATGTTGCAATTGTACTCACTTCCACCACTTCTTCTGGCAGTTGGTTCCATACACATACCACCCTCTGTGTGAAATGTTACCCCTCAGGTCCTTTCAAAATCTATCACCTCTCACCTTAAACCAATGCCCTCTAGTTTTGGACTCCCCCACCCTTGGAAGACGACCTTGGCTGTTCACCCTATCCATGCCCCTCATGATTGTATACACTTCTATAAGGTCTCCCCTCAGCCTCTGACACTCCTGGAGAAAATAAAATCCAAACTATTCAGCCTCTCCCAACAACAGTCCTGGTAACATCCTTGTAAAATTTTTCTGCACTCTCTCAAGCATGCCAAATGCTTTGTTCATGACCCTGTCAGCCTGTGATTCCATTTTCAAGGAACTATACACCCACACCGCTAGGTTTCTTTGCTTGGCAACACTTCCCAGGGCCCTACCATTAACTGATAAGTCTCACCCTGATTTGCCTTACCAAAATGCAATACCTCACATTTATCCAAATTAAATGTCATCTGCCACTTCTTGGCCCATTGGCTTAGTAATTGGTAATTAAAATATTCACAGACCTAACGTGTCAGGATTAACCTGCAGAGAGCTAAAAACATTCAACATAGATACACCAGTAAGTATTGCCCTTGAAGAGTGGATAAAATAACAGGTTGTACAAACCAGAACACACTCTTAAAGGGAGGAAGAAAGGATTAATTTTTAACAGGAGCTTATTTTTACACCGGGTGTCTGGCAAGCAATGCATTTATCTGAACTTCAGTGAGAAACAGCATACCAGTTGATTAGAATGCTGGATAGGCATGTTCCTGTAAAGTGAAGGACAAGATTGGCAGGATTTTGGAACTTTGGATGTAAGCGAAATTATCAGCTAACTCAAAAAAAAGGAAGCATACCCAAAGTCTAGCAACTAAAAACATACAAAATTCTTGAAGAATATAGAGAAAGTAGAAAGGAACTCAAACAGAGGAGGAGCCATGAAATGTCCATGGCCAACAGGGTTAAGGAGAATCCCAAGATGTAGGAGAAAATATTGGGTGTCTTGACATACATTCAGGTAGACAAGTCCTAAGGGCCAGGTGTGATCTATTCCAGGATACTATGGGAGGCAAAGGAAGAAATAGTTGGGGCCCTAACAGATTAGTTTGCATTCTCTTTGGGCTAAGGTGAGATTCCAGAGGACTGGAGAATGGCCAATATGTTCCTTTGTCTAAGAAGGGAAAAAGAGACAATCCAGGTAATTACAGACTGGCAAGCCTGATGTCAGTGGTGGGGAAGCTGTTGGAGAAGATACTGAGAGACATGATTTATTCACATTTGGAAGCTAGTGGGTTTGTTCATGGTTGGCAGCATGGGTTTGTGTGGGGAAGGTCATGTCTCACCAATTGATTGAGTTTTTTGAGGAGGCAACAAGAATGATTGTTGAGAGAAAAGGCAGTGGATGTTGTCTACATGGACTTTAGTTAGGCATTGGATAAGGTTCTTCACAGTAGGCTGATACAAAAGATAGAGTGTTATGGGAACTGGGGTGAGCTGGCAAGATGGATACAAAACTGGCTTGGTCATAGAAGGCAGAGAATTGGTGAAAGGGTGTTTTTCAGCATGGAGATAAGTAACCAGTGGTGTTCTACAGAGATCAGTGCTGGGACCTTTGTTGTTTATAATATATATATAAATATTCTGGAGGAAAACATAGGAGGTCTGATTAGTAATTTTGCAGAGTTGCATATAGTGAGGAGGATTGTAAAAGGACAGAGAGATACAGAAAGCTTGCAGATTTGGGCAGAGTTTAATAGACCATGAGCAGATAGAGTTTAATCCAGACAAGTATGAGGTGATGCATTTATAAGATCAAATTCAGGGTGCAAATTATACAATAACTAGGAGATTAACATACAGAGGGATCTGGGCGTACAGGTCCCCAGATCCCTGAAAATGGCAACACAGATGGTCAAGAAGGCATACAGCTCACTCGCCTTCATTGGCTGGGGGGTTGAGTATAAAAATTTGCAAGTTATCTTACAATTGTATAAAACTTTAGTACGGCCACATTTGGAATATTGCACACAGTTCTAGTTGCCACACCACCAGAGGACATGGATGCTTTGGAGAGGGTACAGAGAAGGTTTCCTGGGATGTTTCCTGGTCTAGATGGTTTTGATTATGAGGAGAGATTAGATAAACCTGGATTGTTTTCACTGGAAAGATGGAGGCTGAGGGTAGAGGTCAACAAAATTATGAGAAGCACAGATAGGGTGGATAGTCAGTGGCCTCTTCCGAAGGTGTTCAGGTTAGGTACAAGAGGGCACTGAGGGGGCAAGTTTAAGGGAGAAGTGCAGCAAACATTTTTCACACAGAAGGTTTTGGGTGTCTGAAATCCACTGCCATTGGGGGTAGTGGAAGCAGGCACATTAGCAATGTTTAAGGCGTACCTTGATAGACTTGTGAATGGGAGGCAAACAGATATAAATCACGTATGGGCAATGAGTAGCTGGTCCAAATAAGGACTAGGAATCAGCACAGGTTTGATGGGCCAAAGGGCCCACCTGTGCTGTATTGTATTGATATCTATCCTTCAATAGGGTCTTCCTCATGAAATTGGATATCTGTTAAAGCCATAGCTTTAGACTCACTGCAGAGCACTGTCAATGACATTTAAAGGTGACCATGGCAATCAACTGCAATGTGTTTGGTTCCTTTCAAGATGTAACTTGAGCTATTTGTAACATTTCACAGTTTGCCATCCAGTGTTAGTGTGTGAGTCCCTGAGGTTCATGTTCAATGAGAGTTCACTTCATTTCATTATCTATCATGGACACAGTGGGCTAAATGGTTTCCTTCTGCTATATTAGTTCATGATTTCACCTCATCTGTTTCCTTCATATCTTAAAAACTTTGATCAAATCATTCTTTATTTTTGAAAATCCAGGGAAGACAAATTTGTATTGTTTAACCACATCTGGTAGTTTAATCATTGGAATCCATGCTTAATTGTGGTAAATCAGCATTGTGTTTTCTCAAGGTCAATATAAATTCCAAAGGTTCAGTACCCAGAATTGCTCACAATACACCAGATTTGGTCTGTAGAGCATTATATAGTTCTAGTCTGGCTTGCATCCCATCAATTCTAACCCTCCACTTCAGGAGCATGAAGAGGAGGCAGGAAGAGGAGGAGGAAAATGTTAAAGGAGGAAGGTAGGAGGTAACTGAAACAGCTCCCTTCAGCTGGAAGAACTCATCCGAGTGTGATATCAGTAACTGCACTACCTATTGCCCATTCACAAGCAGTCTCGCACACTATTCCCTCTGGCACTGATTATCACAGTATCCACAATCCAAAAATAAAAGCCACTACAAAATTAACATGCAAAATGAACTATTCCACATGGAAACTGTTTAATTACCAATGAGCCGTCTATTTTTGCACATCTTTCATTGGCCTTTCCCTCTCCTACAGTGTAACACCAGTGGCTGCAGCATAGCTGGCAGACACTTGCTGAGTTTTAGTGTACAGACCATGGTTAACCTTGCGTGATGACTTCTACAAGCTGTGGGCCTAGCGTACACAGGTAAAGAACATACAGTTTTGAGATGGGAGTCAAAGTCTAGGCTGGCTTACTGATAAGCGACCCTGAGGGCACAGGCAAAGTCACAGTGTGGGCAAAACAAACATATCTTCAGGAAGGACAATAGGTACATGCTTCACAGCTACAACAATATGGGAAACATGTTGGAGAAGACTGCAAGCTCCATAGCTATGAAAGCAAGAGTCTTAGTTTTGCATGTCAGTTGACTGACTGTAGATGATAAGATTGATCATTGATCAATTGATTCTCAGATAAACTGTGGCTGCAGACATTCTATAGTTGAAACTGCAATGTTAGCTGTCAGACACTATGAGCTCAATACATAATCCATGCTCAGTGTTCTTTTGAAAGTTGCCTCATCATAGTCCTCACTAGTCATCTGCTGCAGAATTGGTATATCTTGGTGGGCTGGTATCTGTCCCACACCATGACCCTGCCCCATTCTTCCCTCCCAAAGGCCCCGATCTACTAATCACTCATAGGTGATCTCCTGCCACAGTCTGACGCTGCTTCTAATCTAATACATACAATGTCAATATCCTATAGTCTGTTTTGGTAATACACAATAATTCCATTCCCGTGCGACCTAGCGTTATAAGAAAATCACGTAATAATAGCACCATTTAAACCAATGGGACTGGAATCATGGTTTCAATTCTTCAATCATGTTGTAGTCAATTTGCGTTGAAGGAATGCGTGTAACAGCAGAACCAACTGTACTAATGTCTATGAATGTGAAGGCAAGTGATGGTATGTATTTCCTACCAGTCTCGTGTTGGTACTCTTCCGATGTCTGTTCCCAAGTTGTATACTTTAGGTGTCTGAAATGCTAAGCTATAGCATTAAGATTACAGTGGGGGTTGAAAGTGCTGAAGCAAGTGGGAGTGCAAACTAAGAGTTGTGTGCTTCAACCACCTGTAGCTTGTAAATGAGAGCGTGAGGTGAAAGCAAGTGAGATGTGAGAAGGAAACATTGGTAAAACGTTACAGTCATCTTCAATGGGTTCAGCTCTGTCTCTGGTGCAGCCTCGGTAATGGGTGTTAGCCTGGTTCAGGTTTCAGATATATAGCAATGCTGATATAGTTGCTGTTACACTCAGCCATGTATCACCTTATCCTGCAAGAAAGAGGATAATGTGTCAGGTAGTGTTGTGACATCTGCTAGGAAATTGTGGCCAAGAAGATTGAAGAAGTGACAGCTGAGACTAGTAATGTGATTTGGGTGTGAAGTGTGCTATAATTCCAAATACTGAGGGTGAATCCTGCCATATACCTGTCAGATATCAATCCACATTTATAGAAATTGTTAGCAAGTCAAGTGATGAGGTCCAGTGAATTGGGCAATGGGTGAGACTAGAGTTGTAGTTGGCCAACTCACATTTGGAAATGCCATGATGTGGAAGTGCCGGTGTTGCACTGGGGCGGACAAAGTCAAAAGTCACATGACCCCAGGTTATAATCCAACAGATTATGTGAAATCACAAGGTTTTGGAGTTCTGCCCCTTCATCAGGTAAAGCCAAGTTTGCCTCTGAGCATTCCAAAAGCTTGTGATTTCAAATGGACCTGTTGGGACTACAGCTTGGTACAAACCAAAAGAACTGCAGATACTGCAAATCAGGAACTAAAACAGAAGTTGTTGGAAAAGGTCAGCAGGTCTGGCAACACCTGTAAAGAAAATAACCTGGTGTTGTGTGACTTCTAAATTTGGAAATGTATTTACTGACTTTGACCACGCATATGAAGTCACTGAACTTCCTGCACCAGAGTATCCAGGTCCTCAGTCCTTGCATCCTGATATTGCTCCTAGTGCCATTTGACCATGTGGTTGTAGGGATTCCAATGGAGACTGGATATTTCTCCTTCTCTGCTTTACTGATTGTAGAGAAAACATGGGCAATTTATTTATCACCAAATAGCCAATTCTGTTTCAAATTATAAATGGCAGAAGTGTACTTCCAACACCCTTTTTGATAATTTAAATCATCTTCTGGAATTTTATGTAGAGAGACGAGAAATGTATATTCAAGGACAACTTGGTGTAACAGCTATAATTGTAATCAAACGCAAATTACTTGTGCCCTTGTTGGCTGATTTGCCTCAGGCAAATGTCAATAGCAGAAGCCAGCAATTGGAGTAATCAAATTAGATCACTAATTTAGCTGATTATTAATCACAAGAAACATTCATTACAGATTGTCTCAAAGGAAAATAAATTAAATGAGAAAAAAAGTGTGCCTCCACTTTATTGCATCTCTGCTTTAATTAAAATAGCTGTGAATTTCACAGCGACAGAGGAGTGTTCAAATGATGGATAAGCAAGAATGCTTTTGCTAAGTTATCACGCAATTTGGTGAACATCTATACTTGTAAAATGTGGTGTGAATATTCGCTGGTCGCACAGAAATATTTACAGCCATTGGTGAAACTAATTTACATGACTGTCCAACCTCGCACTCTGTCAGAGGTCAGCCCCAAACAAATAGGCATGACAGAGATCATTGTATTACAATAACCAAATTTTTTCAATGCAAGTGGTTTTATGCATGAGGCTGTTTCCTCTGTTCTGTCTTGTACCAGTTATATTCTAGATTTGAAACTAGAAGGAACAAATCTGCGGATCTATTATCAGATGTGCAATGTTAAAATTTTGGCTGTATACCCTTTTATATTCAGAATAAAATGCACTTAGAGGTATTGTTAGCCTGTATGCACCTGATCCTGATCAGAACAAAATAGCAGCCACAATAAGCACTATTTCTAACTATTCCTGCCAGCACACTGTTTGCAGAGTTAGTGATGCAAGAGAAATGAGGCATAAATTTAGCACTACTTTGATGTTGCATGTCTACTTACATTGATTGAATTATTTTCATTCCCAATACCATTTTCTGCTTGATTCATTCCTTTTCTTTCTCATTTAGTCTCATCATGCACAGTCTAGTGCGTATAATAGGAAATGTTTAGTGCAGTTCTGTTCAAGTATTTATTTTCAACAACAGATTCTTTTATACATTTGTTTTGACACCCTTGAATTGATTTATATTTTGCAGATTCTTTGAAGTTACCAGCATATCATCTTTGCACTAATTATAATGAGAAGTGGTTCCAGTAAAAGGAATATGATTAACAAAATTTAACAGTGAAACTGTTGCAAAATATAGGCACTAAAAGCAAGACCTTCATTGATGATAACCTATGTAATTGAATGTCAGCCACGGCTTTGTGATTGTAATTTGGCCAGAGAATTGGAAGGTTGTGAGTTAAATTCAACTCCAGGTCTCTCTGAGAGAATGCCTCACTGTCAGATGAGATATTAAAACAAGGTCCTGATTATTTCTTTGGTCACTCTAAAAGATCCCTTGGAATTATTAACAAAAATAGCAAAAATGAACAGGAGGTGTGAAAATTACCTCAGTGCCCCAGTCAATATTTATTCCTCAAATGTTATAACCTGGAACAAATTGTCTGAACATCTTCAGACTGCTCTGTATGGGATTTGCAGAGTTCAAACTGACTGTCACTTTTCCCACAGCTCCCTTTGAAGCCACTAGGTGGATGACTGTGTGTGCATATGCGGCATTAGAGCACTGCAGGGCTATGTCACCACAAAACAAATCAGCAGCAGTATGGGATGGGGAGCTCTAAACCTCAAGATGTTTCACAATTATTGAGTTGCAAAGCTACAATTAGCACCCTAGAATCCAGAGTAAACATCAAAAGAGGAACAAAGCTTTCCTGGAACAGTTGTATTTGGCGCACGTGTAGGTGTGTAAGAAAAAGTGTGTGAAAAGAGTGGACAGTTTCACTCTGATCATGAGATTTCTGTCTCCCTCTTGTGAATTAAGTATTGGGGAAGAAAGGTGGAGCTGAATTTACAATAAGGCAGTGAGCTGGACAAGGCAGTGAATGGTGCTATAAGTGCACTGTACATGTGCTAAACTCCTGTTCTAGGGACACATCAATGACACCAGAGCACTATACACCACCAACTTCCTATATGATCTTGTGGTGGCAGGGGATACTCCATTTTCCTTCATTACAACGGTGCCTCAATTTCTTGCAAGTTTTATTGGATGTAATGGGGTCAGGAAAGGCATAATATAAATGCAGATCTTTAGGTCAGATTTTCACTCATGAGACTTGAAGTTCAGCTGTTCCACCTCTGGAGGTGAGGCCCATCCACAAACAATTTCTTCATCAAAGAGGTGGGGTGGATTCAAGTCAGCGCTACCAAAGTGGAAATTGTTTGGAGTGGGGCCATCACGAGAAGGAGGAACGAACCATGTTGAAAGAGCTGTCCTGAAGGCTGCTTCTACTGAGAGGGAAGGAACTCAAAAAGGTTTAAGGAAGGGGATTCCGAAAGAAGTTACGAAGAATTAATTGTTGCTCAACAGTTATAATGATAGGGTTAAATATTGACTATTGATGTTCATCATCTGATTCTATTAAATGAGAACTATTGTGAATGAAAGTACAGATTTAAAGTGGCTGCTATGATTACCTCACCATAAATTGAGGCAGTCCAGAAAACAAATGAGGAACAAACAAAACTGTCTACACTAAAATTATTATTTTATCTAAATACATCCAAAAAAGACAACTGTGTCAGTATCAAGAAGTTCACATCTCCTGTTTCAAGTCAGTCTAAGACAAAAGCACATATCAGGCATCAAAGATTGCCTGTAACTGTTTAGTTTGGAAAGACAATGGAGCTAAATTTGATAAGGTATAAACAAGTCACATTTCAGTCACTGTTTTGTGCACTGGGGAACAAAAGAAAAATAAACTTGGAACCCCAAGAGATGGAAATCTCAATCTCTCCCTGTTTCCCTCAGCATTTTGGAAAAAAAAACAAATTAACAGAGAATTCAAAGATAATTACAAACTTTACCACTGCTGGGGATACCAGTCAACAATTAAACAACTGTAGTTATAGATTAAAAATGTAATGCCAAAGGATCCTAAAAAATATTTAAAGTGTGTAGCCTTTATTCTTCCCGTTTGTACCAGTCAAATTTTCCTTTTAATACTTATTACCTACTTTGCTTGTGAGCTTTTGGTATCATGTTCTTATTTTTTTTCTGTGAAGTCTATGAGATAAAAAAATTCCTCTATCCCTTTCAGTCAATAAATACTTGTAATTGACTCCTTCATTTGGTCTAATTAACTACATTCTTCATTTCATTTTGATAACTTTTGTAAATTTAATTGATTTGTTCTGACTGACAATATGAGCATTAAAAAGATGGGTGCTGATTCACCCCTCTTCATGTGATTATAACATTGGTTAGTTATAGAACATAGAACATAGAACATTACAGCGCAGTACAGGCCCTTCGGCCCTCGATGTTGCGCCGATCAAAGCACCCCTAACCTACACTAAGCCACTATCCTGCATATACCTATCCAATGCCCGCTTAAATACCCATAAAGAGGGAGAGTCCACTACTGCTACTGGCAGGGCATTCCATGAACTTACGACTCGCTGAGTGAAGAACCTACCCCTAACATCAGTCCTATATCTACCCCCCCTTAATTTAAAGCTATGCCCCCTTGTAATAACTGACTCCATACGTGGAAAAAGGTTCTCACTGTCAACCCGATCTAACCCCCTAATCATCTTGTACACCTCTATCAAATCACCCCTAAACCTTCTTTTCTCCAATGAAAACAACCCCAAGTGCCTCAGCCTTTCCTCATACGATCTTCCTACCATACCAGGCAACATCCTGGTAAACTTCCTCTGCACCCGTTCCAGTGCCTCCACATCCTTCCTATAGTATGGCGACCAAAACTGCACACAATATTCCAGATGCGGCCGCACCAGAGTCTTATATAGTTCATCATTGGCATTCTATAGGAAAATGAATGTTTTGATACTACATATTCATCTTGTCCAAAAATTGACTCTAGGAATCACTTATTTTTGGCAAAACTTCATAAGACTCAACTATGCAGATGGCTGCATCTTGACAGATCTTGTAGGTCCTGACACTCTGCAGTAAGTGAGATCAGCATAATGCCTCAGGCTGCTCTATAGATTCCCTCTTTGTGCAGATTCTTCATCTTTGCACATACTCTTTTTATCTCCCAAGTACCACAGCCAAATCTGCTCTATCCATTTGCCTCACATCTGTACAGTGTCATTAAATGAGTGTGGTTAGGATTAGCCCCCTAGCCTTTCTCCCCCACATCAGACTGTGCTCACTTCGGTAATCTGCTTCCAGCAGGTGAATGGACGCATTTCTTTCTGTCATCACATGAAACAAGAAAACTTGCCTACAGTCATTTCAAAATAATGTGGAGGAGGGCTGCTCCAGAAAGTCAGGAACACCCTGGTTTTGTTACTAGAACTTTGGGTCCTGGCCCTCGCATGTCTGAATTTGCTAACAATGCTCATGGAATAAAGGCAGGTCTTGTACTTGCAAAGGAGGAGGCTAAATGATTATGTGCTACTGCTTTCTTTTCCACATTAACTCATGTGAGGTGAATGGATAGGGCAGATTTGGATGCTATGGTACTTGGGAGATAAAAAGACTACGTGCAAAGATGAAGAATCTGCACAAAGAGGGAACCTATAGAACAGCCTGAGGCATTATGCTGATCTCACTCACTGCAGAGTGTCAGGACCTACAAGAGCTGTCAAGATGCAGCCATCTGCATAGTTGAGTCTTATGAAGCTTTGCCAACAATAAGTGATTACTACAATTCATTTTTTGACAAGATGAATATGTAGTATCAAAATGTTCATTTTCCTATGGGATGCCAATGATGAACTGTATAACTAACCAATGTTATAACCACATAAAGAGGGGTGAATCAGAACCCATATTTTTAATGCTCATATGGTCAGTCAGAACAAATAAATTAAATTTACAAAAATTATCAATATGGAATGAAGAATGTAATTAATTGGTACACAATCCCATCAAGAGATTCTACAAATATATTAAGAACAAGAAGGTAACTAGAGAGAGGTTGAACCCCAGGAGATGTGAGAGATACTAAATGAGTATTTTGTCTCAGTTATTACTGTGGAGAAAGAAATGGAGTCTAAAGAATGCAGAGAAATACTTCAAAAACAATTCACATTACAGAAGAGGAAATCCAGGAGGTCTCAGAGAATATAAAGGTGGATAAATCTTCGGGACCTGAACTAATGTGTCCCAGAAAGTTGTGGGAAGTAGGGAGGAAATTATGAGACCCTTGCAGAAGTATTTGCGTCATCTATAACTGCAGGTGAGGTGCTTGATGACTGGACGGTGGCTAATGTTGTACCTTTGATTAAGAAAGGTTGCAAGGAGAAACAGGGGAACTATAGACCTGTGAGTCTGACTTTGGCTGTGGGTACATTGTTGGAGGTGCTTATAAAATATAGGATTTATGTACATTTAGAGAGGCAAAAATTAGTCAGGGATAATCAGCATGGTTTTGTGTGAGGAAAATTGTGTCTCACATAGTTAATTGATTTTTCTGAGGAAGTTATCAAAAAGAGTAATGATGGCAGAACAGTAGATGTTGGTTATTTGGCTTTTCATAAAGCCTTTGATAAGGTTCTGCATGGCAGACTGATCAGTAAAATTAGGTCACATGGGATTAGATACATGGGATTAGAGTTTACAAATTAGATACATAATTGGCTTAATGGCAGGACACAGAAAATAACAATGGTAAATTGATTTTTGGAATGGAGACCTGTGACCCCAGCGGTGCTCCACATGGATTGGTTCTGGTCCTCTTTTGTTTGTCATTTATTCAAATGATTTGGCTGAGAATATAGAAGGTACAGTTCGTAAGTTTGTGGATGGCACCATAATTGGTGGCACAGTAGACAGTGAAGAAGGTTTTCTACGATTACAGAGAGATCTCGATCAAATGGGTCAATGGGCTGAAAAAATGGCAGATGGAGTTCAATCCAGATAAATGTGAGGTATTGCATTGTGGTACAAACAAGGGTAGGGTTTAAACAATTCATGATACAGCCTTGGGCAGTGATGTAGAGTAGAGGGACTTAAGGGTACAGTTACATCATTCTTCACATATAGACAGGGTGGTTAGAAAGACGTTTGGCACACTTGCCTTCATGCTCAGTCCTTTGTGTATAGGAGTTGGGATGTTATGTTGAGGTTGTACAGGACATTGGTGAGGCCTCTTCTGGAATACTGTGTCCAGTTCTGGCCGTCCAGTTATAGGAAGGATATTATTAAGCTGGAAAGGGTTCAGAAGAGATTTACCAGGATGTTGCCGGATATGAAAGGTTTGAATTATAAAGAAAGACTGGTGACCGGATGGAAGTTTATAAAATAATGAGAGGTATAGAAAGAGTTGATGGTAGTTATATTTTCTCAAAGATGGGGAATTTCAAGACTAGGGGCCACATTTTTAAAGTGAGAGGAAAGAGATTTATAAAAGACATGAGGCAAATTTTTCACACAGAAGGTGGTTCAAGTGTGGAATGAACTTCCTGAGGAAGTGGTGGATGCAGATACAATTGTAACATTTAAAAGACATTTGGATGGAAACATGAATAGGAAAGGTTTGGAAGGATATGGGCCAGGAGCAGGCAGATGGGACTAATTTAGTTTGGGATTATGTTCAGCACGGACTGGTTGGATCAAAGAGTCTGTTTCTGTGCTGTATGACTCTCAGACTCAATGAATCTATGACTCTGTCACTTTGGTTTATGCCTGTGGTCAAGGTACAACAACAGTTTGAAATATGTAACTCAATCAGTGTTGCACTACTGATAGAGTGTGAAATTGTTGTATAAACAAATTCATAAGATTGGCTGTTAAATGGATGACACAGTACTGTTGCTAATTTTAAACTCTGTATTGCTGCAAAGCCAAGTAATCTATTTTACCCACTTTTTCCACAGATTACTTTATCCTCAGCCCACATCTCAAATCTGTCCAAATCCCACTCCTCTGCAAATTCCAACCTTATCATATACCATCTGTTTTCTTTCTAAGCAGCAATAAACCTAGAGCTATGATAAAATAAATAAACACTGTATGTTGTCAGCAAATACAATATTGATCTAACTGAGAAACTCAGCAGCAAAGCACGCTCACCTTTTCAGTTTTCATGCATTATTCAGTCTGAATTACTGATTGGTTCTCTTTTGTGTAACAGGAGACCTAGTTACATGTCCCCATTTAGTTTGCTTTCAGATGTGATACCTTGAGCAGTTTCCTCCACCGCTGCCCAGGTTAACCCCCAAGAATTGTCCCAGTTTAAAAGTAAATCAAGTCAACTGATCGTCAGTTCCAGTTTAGAAAACAATTACTTCATTCGAGGCAGACCACCAACAAATACACACTCATGGTTCAACCCTGACAGAAGCTGTTTCAAATGAACAGAAAACACACTAATTTGCAACTTAAACTCTTGAATGAAGGAATATAAATGCACAAGTTAAAACGACTTGCTTTCCCAGAAAACTGCTCAAAGTATTCACCTCTTACAGCAAAACAAATGGTTGACATCGGAACTAAAATGAGCTGACTCAATACTCTGGCACAAGTGAAAAATGTTAGAAATATGTGGGTCAGATCATGAATGCTCTCTATATTTCTCATGGACAAATGTAATCTACATGCTTTAAACTCATGTCAATGGAATAGCAACTTTTATAGTCAGCTAATGTAATGAGCTTACAAAAATTATCCACATCACTTGTTTGCATATATACTTTAAAATGAGATGTATCATTGACATAGTATATAGTGAACATTGATTATTAATAAATAGGCACATGTGAATTCTTCACAACTTGCTTCAGCACTAAGCAATATATTTATCCATTTTCCAAGGCATGTTTATTTATGGTTAAATGTTTAAAAATTCTACCCTTTATGTACTAAGTACAAAACGTAAAATGTAGCCCATATGAAATTTTTTGACATATATGAAAGGAAAACATCATCCCAGTATTCAAAGAATCTCAGATGTGGTATCTTATTGTCAATATTCATTGCATTTGAACTATTCTGAGATGGGAATCAGAATAGTGCTGGTAAATGTGAGCAAACTTGAGATTTATTTTTGTCCTAAACTGTATTATTGTAGGTCAATAATTTTAACTTCCTTGATTCAATTAATGAAGTGGAAACTTCATGATATACAGGTGAACTTTTTCCAGGGCTGTTTTTCAGGATAAGACTGAAACAGAGAAAAGTTCCTGCTACCCATTCATTCTTGTGGGTGAGAGTCCTGGACCTTAACTTTACTCTATTAGGCAACTGTAGGAGCTAAATGTGTGTTGAAGGATTGGCATCTCATCTCTTGATTTGGCATTTTAGAGCCTCTGCACTCAATATTGGAGTTCAATAATTCCAGACTGCAGCCCAATTGTGATTAGTACTTTTTTTGCACGTTTTGGTTTTTCTCTTACTTCTGCTATCAGGCAGCATTACAAAGATGTACATCTTTGGGTTCTCCACTTGCCCTATCACTATTCTTTATGGTCTTGTTATACTAACTCCTCTGCCATTCCTCCTCTTTTGGCTTGCATGTATGATAGACATTTTTTGTCATTGTCCCAAACACCCATTGCTAAAAATTTGTTAGGGCGGCACGGTGGCACAGTGGTTAGCACTGCTGCCTCACAGCGCCAGAGACCTGGGTTCAATTCCCACCTCAGGCAACTGACTATGTGGAGTTTGCACGTTCTCCCCGTGTCTGCGTGGGTTTCCTCCGGGTGCTCCGGTTTCCTCCCACATTCCAAAAATGTGCAGGTCAGGTGAATTGGCCATGCTAAATTGCCCATAGTGTTAGCTTAGGGGTATGGGTGGGTTGCGCTTCGGCGGGTCAGTGTGGACTTGTTGGGCCGAAGGGCCTGTTCCAGACTGTAAGTAATCTAATCTAAGTAATCTAATCTAATCTAATCTAATCTCTAACCATTCCTAATTCTGAAGAAAGGCTAATTGATCTGACAGAAGTTTTTGTCTGCTGTAAATAAAGGACTCATACATTGATGTGATGTTCTATATAACTTCACCTATTTTATTCAATTGAACTTTTTGAAGGTTTTGTTGTCATTTTTTATGTTCTTCTGTTGATAAGCTTGCAAGACAAAAAAAAATGTAGTATTGCAGTGCTGGTGAATGTAATGATACCCAGAGTGGAACAGGAAAGGACAGTATAGAAACAAGAAAAAAAACAGCATAAAGGATCAAAAGGGGAAAAATAGTTTAAAAGCAATGTTAATGGCTCTTTACTTAGATGTATATAGTGTTTGGAACTAAAGAAATGAAAAAGTAGCAGAAAGAGAGGTTACTGGGTATGATCTTATAACAGTTAAAGAGACATGGTTACAAGGAGATCCAAGCTGGAAAATAAATATTCAGGGGTGTGGTAGATTTCAAAAGGGTGGTAGGATAGTATTGTAAGTATGGGATGGAGTAATTATGATATCAATAAATGATCTTGGATCAGAAGGTATAGAATCTATATGGATGGAGGTTAGTAATAACAAATAGAAAACAACACTGTTGGGAGTACCATAAAGGCTGCCTAAAGGTAGTTAAAACATAGGACAGGGAAAAAAAGTCAGGAGCTAATAAAGGCAGGTAAAAAATAGACAGTCCATTAATCAGGGCTGACTGTCATCTTCATGTAAATTGAGAAAATCAAATTGGTAGAGATACTCACAAGAAAGAATTCATATAATGTTTTCAGGGCAGTTTCCAAAAACAACATGAGACACATTTAATAAATGATGTCAGAGTAAAAAAGTCCCCTCAGAAACAGTAACATGATAGAATTTAACATTTAGTTCGAGAGGGAGGAGGTTGAGTTGGAAAGTACTATAATAAGATTAAATAAGGGCAATTCCAAAGGATGACGGCAGAGCTGGCTGGAATGGCCTGGAAAAGGGGTTTAACAGCAAAGACAGCTAAGGAACAATGGCAGACATTTAAGAAAACAGGCCATGGCTCATAGCAAAGATACATCCCAGTGAGGAAAAAGGATTCTAAGAAGGGGATAAGCCCATTGTGGTTAACTCGGGAAGATAAGCATAGCATCAAATTGAAAGAAAAAGCAAATAATTTGACAAGATAAGTAGTAAACAAGAGGACTGGGAAAGTTTTAAAAACTAACAGAAGACCACAAAACAAAAGATAAACTTTGAGGATAAACTTGCAAGTAATATCAAGACAGATATCCGGAGCTTCTTTACATCCGTGAAAAAGAAGAGATAAGCTATAGTTAATATAAGCCCCTTAGCAAGTGACACTGGGGAAATAATAATATGGATCCAGGAAATAACAGAGGAGTCGAATCAATACTTTGCATTAGTCTTCATATTAGAAGACACTAATAGCATTCCAAAATTACTAAGTAATAAAGGGGTAAAAGGAGAAGAAGAAATAAAGGCAGTAAATATCACGAGAGAAAAGGCACTGAGAAACTGTTGGGGCTAAAGACTGATGTGTCCCTTGGACTGAAAGAGATGCATCCGAGGATATTAAAGGAATTAGCAACAGTGATACTGGATACACTGGTAGTGATCTTTCAAGATTCTTGAAAAGTGCCAGGAGATTGGAAAACAGCCAATGTTAAAGCTAAAGACACCAAAGTCTTACCAGACCATGGACTGCTCCCTCATTAGAGAGAGGCAACTGTTGAGGGTCACCACACGTCAGGCAATGAGGGAGTTTGAGAAGGAGATGCTAGGGTGGAAATTGAATCCATGCTGTTGATGTCACTCTGCAATGCAAAATAACTATCTCAACCAATACCCAATGTAACATCTTTAGTGTAAAAGAGAAGGAGACAAAAGAAACAGGTAACCATAGACCATTTAGTTTAACATCTAGCATTGAGAAAATGTTGGAGTCCATCACAAAGATTGTATTGCAGTGAGATTAGAAATACATAATATGATCAAGTAGAGTCAGCATGGCTTCATGAAGGGGAAATGATGACTAACAAATTCATTAGAATTCTTTAATGAGGTAATACATATGATAGATAAAGAGGAACCAATGGATGAAATATATTTGGATTTTCAGAAGGTGTTTTATAAGGTACCATGCATTAGGCTACTTGATAAAAGCCCATGGTGTTAGAAGTAATATATTACCATGGATAGAGGATTGGCTAACTAATAGAAGATAGACAGTTGGGATAAGGGTGGCCTCTTCAGGATTAATGCTTGTAACTAGTAGATTGTCACAGAGATCAGTGCTGTGGCCATAATTATTTACAATACTTATGACTCAAATGTGAATGAGAAATGTGAATGTGTTGCTGACAAATTTGTGGGTGACACAAAAATAGATAGGAAGACAAGTGGTGACAATGACACAACTAATCTGCAGAGAAAAAGACAGATTAAGCAAAAACTTAGCATGGGCAAGTGTTGGGTTACACACTTTGGTAGGAAGATTGGAAGAGCTAAATACTATTTAATGGAGAAAAACTACAGAGCAGAGGGGCTTGGAAATCCTCATCCATGAATCACAAAACAAAAGTGTCCAAGTTCAGTGGATTTTGGGAAGGCAAATGGAACGTTGGACTTATTTCAAACATAATAGAGCAAAATTAGGGAAGGTATGCTAAAACTGTATCAGACACAAGTCAAATCACAGCGGAAATGCTATGAACAGTTTTGGGCCCCTACTTAAGGAAATGTACATTGGAATTTGATACCACACATGTCTTGCGGAGGGGTTTAGTAGATTGGATCTGTACTCATTGGAATACAGAAGAATAAGAGGAGACCTTGTTGCAACATACAGATTCTTAGGGACCTGACTGGGTAACTTCAGAAGAGTTGTTTCCTCTTGTGGAAGATTCCAGGACCAGAGGGCATACTGTCAGAATATTGATTGCACATTAAGGCTGAGAAGTGGAGTAATATATTTTCTCAGATGGTATTGAATCTGTAGAGCTTTTTTTAACCACAGAAAGCTGTCAAAATTGGGTGGCTAAGCATATTCAAACTGAGATACTTAGATGTTTCAGTCAGTAAATAAAACAATGGTTAAATCAAGGGGAAAAGACAGAAAAATGGAATTTAGCATTATTAAATTAGCCATGATCTAATTGAATGGCAGAACAGACTCAATGGCCAATAATCTACATCTGCTCCTATATCTGACGCTTTTGTGATACTGGGATATGTTGTTGATTAAATGAAGCATAATGATCTTCTGATATTTACAGGTCAAATTTGAATTGTATGGTTAGCCTATTTTCTAACCAACTTAACCTGCAGGCTCTGAATTAGATCCAATTAACATATTTTAATGTTTTCCTAAACTACACTCTGTATTGGGAAGAAAGATATTGCATTTGATTTATAGACAACTATCCAATTAACTTAATTTGTACATGCAAGTTCAACTAATTAGCATACTTCATTAATATGCTGCTGCTATTAAAATAATGATTATATACTGCAGAATGTGTAAAGTGTGTAATTGTCTTTTTGAGATATGGGGAAAATCTAATTAGCATATCCTGCAGAAACAAATCTCATCTAATGGCACAGCTTATTAATACATTTCTCACTGTTGGTATATCAAGTTTCACAATAGTGGATGTTGTTGTTGAGCTGTTGGAACAAAGGTAGTAAAGTTAACGACAATGATGCTGAGAAAATCTTTGCTAAAACCTGCTTCCTCCTCCTATTAACCCATGCATGCAAGCAACTAAAAATGTTAATCAGATCTAGTGTTAAATCTTTAATGGGTATATTCAAGGTTTGGGAAAGATTTATAGCTTGGGTGCTGGTTGTCGTGGTTGTGGGTATGTTCTTCCCAGCTTGGCAATCATACCCACAACTACAAAAATATGTCTCTCATAAATCTACATACCTTGGTGCATTTAAAAAGAATTCAATGATACAGTGAATTCTTCAATAAATCTAATTATTGGTTCTGCAATTTTCTTGTCCATATTTAATAAGCTGGTAAGACCATTTCTTTCTTTTTTTCTAAAATGACCAGATACATGTGTAAATGAGACTGGAAGAGCTGACAAATTATCACTTTCATTTCCACTTTGTGGTAGCAGAAAAGCAAAAGTGAAAATTGAAAATGTGATTGTGATAGACCATCTTAGAGAAGCACCCTCACAGGTTTTAAATTATTGCCCCTTAAAAATAAACTCCAGTAAAATCTTCATTCCTGATTTAAAAAAATGTTGGGAGTATCATGAACTTGATAAATTTAGAGTTTTTAGTGGATTTGCATAGATTTCAACATGATCTTTTAGATAAGTGGGAGCCTGCAAATTCATCTGAAGTTAGGATCGCTGAAAGGACAGGAACTCTCCTTGAAAGAGTTCTCTCAACCCCTGTTCAATATTTTTTGTTACCTTTTATGCACCATTGATAACAGATTCAGAGGCTGTCTGGTGGGCAGGTCTTTGACACTGGATGACAGACAGAGAACAGAGAGGTGATAGAGATGATTCCAACATCAGGCGACTGTCTGTGTGGAGTCGTTTCCTCTGGGTGCTCCAGTTTCCTCCCACAATTCAAAGATGTGCAGGCTAGGTGAACTGGCCATGCTAAATTGTTCATATTGTTCAAGGATGTGTAGGTTATGTGCATTAATCAGGGGTAAACATAGAGTAATGGGGAATGGGCTTGGGTGGGATACTCTTCAGAGGGGTGGTGTACACTTGTTGATCCGAAGAGCCTATTTCCACATTGTAGGGATTCTATGACTTGTTGGGAGAAAAGGGGACATCAGAAGCGGGGAAGGATATTTGAATGGTCAGTTATGGAGATAGCAGGGAGCATGTGAAACTCTAGCCATCCTCACTTCCCTTTGGTCACAGTGAACTTTAAAATAATTGTTAATTCTGAGGCAGAAAGCACTATTACAGTGTTTGATTAACAAATTTGCTCCATGGGCTCCACTTTCACTCTAACCAGAACCCAAAGGGAAAAGAACAGTTTTTAAAAAAAAAAGTAACATTGGAATTTAATGTGCTGAATAGATTTGAACCTCTGTATTGACAGACATAGGACAAGGCAGACTGGTATGTCCCGTTCACCCATTTGGCTGATATTTCCTTCTGGGAAGTGAGTTGATGAGATTCCATTTGCAGATTATTTTTACATTTACAAACCATTCAACCAATCCCACCCATTTTTGTGGGGTTAGAATCCCCAACAGCATCCACACACAGAATAAGGCCATTCGGTCCAGCTAGTCTCGAATACTTCGGTCCTCTACCTGAGGCCCCTCCAAATTTTTACCATTTAATCCTATCAGCAAACTCTCCTATTCTTTTCTTTCTTATGTGCATGTCTCACATCCATTAAAATGCAACTAATTCATTTATTTCAACCTCTCCTTGTAGAAGTGAATCCTACATTTTCATCATGCTCCATATAAAGAAATTTCTCTTGAATTTCCTTTTTGACTTGTGACCACCTTATTTTCATTGGCCCATTTTGCTTTCCCTCCACAAGTTGATACATGTGTGTATCTATCATGTAAATCTTTTAAAATTTTAAACTTGTCCATTGCATTCCTCCCCTCAAGTTTCCTCTTTTCCAGAGAAAAGAGCTTCAGCCCTTTTATCTTTCTTCATAAGTATGTTATTTCCATTCCATTTTTTTGCCTGCTTTTTCCTGTCTCTCTACATTACTGAGTCAAAGAATCCTACAGCATGGAGTCAGGTCCTTTGGCCCAAACTGGTCCATGTTGACCTAACTGTCCATCCGTGCTAACCCCATTTGGCCCATATCCTACTATAACTTTCCTATCCATGTATTTGTCCAAATGTTTTTTAAATGTTGTTAATGTACCCACCTCAACCATGTCAGCTGGCAGCTCATTTCATATGCGTATCACCCTCTGTGTAAAAAAGTTGCCCTTCAGGTATCTTTTTATTCTTTTCACTTTAACCCTCAACTGATGCCCTCTGGTTCTTGATTCTCCAACCCTGGGAAAAAGACTGAGTGCATTCACCCTATCTATGTCTCTCATTATCTTATACACTTCTATAAGATCCCCGCTCAGTCTCCTACTCTCTAAAGAAAAAAAGTCCGAGCTTGTCCAACCTCTCCTTATAACTCAGACAGTTGAGTCCTGGCAATATCCTTGTAAATTTCTTCTGCACTCTTTTCAGTTTAATAACACTCTTCCTATTGCAAGGTGACCAAAACTGAACACAATACTCAGAGTGCAACCTCACTAACGTCCTGTACAACTGCAATATAACTTCCAACTTCTGTCCTCAATGCCCTGACTGATGAAGGCCAGTGTGCCAAAAGCCTTCTTCACTGCCCTGTCTCCCTGTGACTCCACTTTCACAGGACCATGCATTTGAACTCCTAGGACCCTCTGTTCCACTACACTCCTTAAGGCCCTACCATTCACCATGAAAACCCCTACCTTAGAACATAGAACATAGAACAATACAGCACAGAACAGGCCCTTCGGCCCACGATGTTGTGCCGAACTTCTATCCTAGATTAAGCACCCATCCATGTACCTATCCAAATGCCACTTAAAGGTCGCCAATGAATCTGACTCTACCACTCCCTTGGGCAGCGCATTCCATGCCCCCACCACTCTCTGGGTAAAGAACCCACCCCTGACATCTCCCCTATACCTTCCACCCTTCACCTTAAATTTATGTCCCCTTGTAACACTCTGTTGTACCCGGGGAAAAAGTTTCTGACTGTCTACTCTATCTATTCCGCTGATCATCTTATAAACCTCTATCAAGTCACCCCTCATCCTTCGCCGTTCCAACGAGAAAAGGCCGAGAACTCTCAACCTATCCTCGTACGACCTACTCTCCATTCCAGGCAACATCCTGGTAAATCTTCTCTGCACCCTCTCCAAAGCTTCCACATCTTTCCTAAAGTGAGGCGACCAGAACTGCACACAGTACTCCAAATGTGGCCTAACCAAAGTCCTGTACAGCTGCAACATCACCTCACGACTCTTGAATTCAATCCCTCTGCTAATGAACGATAATACTCCATAGGCCTTCTTACAAACTCTATCCACCTGAGTGGCAACCTTCAAAGATCTATGTACATAGACCCCAAGATCCCTCTGTTCCTCCACCTGACCAAGAACCCTACCATTAACCCTGTATTCCGCATTCTTATTTGTTCTTCCAAAATGGACAACCTCACACTTGGCAGGGTTGAACTCCATCTGCCACTCCTCAGCCCAGCTCTGCATCCTATCTAAGTCCCTCTGCAGCCGACAACAGCCCTCCTCACTGTCCACAACTCCACCTATCTTTGTATCATCTGCAAATTTACTGACCCACCCTTCGACTCCCTCCTCTAAGTCATTAATAAAAATTACAAACAGCAGAGGACCCAGAACTGATCCCTGCGGAACTCCACTTGTAACTGGACTCCATGCTGAATATTTACCATCTACCACCACTCTCTGACTTCTACCGGTTAGCCAGTTTTCTATCCAATTGGCCAAATTTCCCTCTATCCCATGCCTCCTGACTTTCCGCATAAGCCTACCATGGGGAACCTTATCAAATGCCTTACTAAAATCCATGTACACTACATCCACTGCTCTACCCTCATCCACATGCTTGGTCACCTCCTCGAAGAATTCAATAAGACTTGTAAGGCAAGACCTACCCTTCACAAATCCGTGCTGGCTGTCCCTAATCAAGCAGTGTCTTTCCAGATACTCGTAAATCCTATCCCTCAGTACCCTTTCCATTACTTTGCCTGCCACAGAAGTAAGACTAACTGGCCTGTAATTCCCGGGGTTATCCCTATTCCCTTTTTTGAACAGGGGCACAACATTCGCTACTCTCCAGTCCCCTGGTACCACCCCAGTTGCCAGTGAAGACGAGAAGATCATTGCCAACGGTACTGCAATTTCCTCTCTTGCTTCCCACATAATCCTAGGATATATCCCGTCAGGCCCGGGGGACTTGTCTATCCTCAAGTTGTTCAAAATGTCCAACACATCTTCCTTCCTAACAGGTATCTCTTCTAGCTTATCAGTCCGTTTCACACTCTCCTCTTCAACAATACGGTCCCTCTCGTTCGTAAATACTGAAGAGAAGTACTTGTTCAAGACCTCTCCTATCTCTTCCGACTCAATACACAGTCTCCCACCACTGTCCTTGATCGGACCTACCCTCGTTCTCGTCATTCTCAGGTTTCTCACATATGCATAGAATGCCTTGGGGTTATCCTTGATCCTATCCGCCAGGGATTTTTCATGCCCTCTCTTAGCTCTCCTAATCCCTTTCTTCAGGTCCCTTCTGGCTATCCTGTATCCCTCCACTGCTCTGTCTGAACCTTGTTTCCTCAACCTTATGTAAGCCTCCTTCTTCCTCTTTACTAGACATTCAACCTCCCTCGTCAACCAAGGCTCCCTCACACGACCATTTCTTTCCTGCCTGATCGGTACGTACATATCAAGGACACGTTGTATCTGCTCCTTGAAAAAGTCCCACATTTCCACCACATCCTTCCCTAACAGCCTATGCTCCCAACGTATGCTCCTCAAATCCTGTCTTACAGCATCGTAATTTCCCTTCCCCCAATTGTAAAATCTACCTTGTTGTGCGCACCTATCTCTCTCCATAACCAAGGTGAAAGTCACAGAATTGTGGTCGCCATCACCAAAATGTTCACCCACCAACAAGCCCACCACTTGTCCCGGTTCGTTACCGAGTACCAAATCCAATATGGCCTCCCCTCTGGTTGGACAATCTACATACTGCGTTAGAAAAGCTTCCTGGACACACTGCACAAACACCGCCCCATCCAATCTACTTGATCGAAAGAGCTTCCAATCAATATTTGGGAAGTTGAAGTCGCCCATGACTACGACCCTGTGGCTTCTGCACCTTTCCAAAATCTGTTTCCCAATCTGTTTCTCCACATCTCTGCTGCTATTGGGGGGCCTATAATAAACACCCAACAAGGTGACTGCACCTTTCCTATTTCTGACTTCAGCCCATACTACCTCCAGAGGCAGATCCCCCTCAAACTTCCTTTCTGCAGCCGTTATACCATTTCTAATTAGCAATGCCACCCCCCCTCCTTTTTTACCACCCTCCCTAATCTTACTGAAACATCTGTAACCAGGAACCTCCAACAGCCATTCCTGTCCCTCATCTATCCATGTTTCCGTGATGGCCACAACATCGTAGTCCCAGGTACCGATCCATGCCTTAAGTTCACCCACCTTATTTCTGATACTCCTTGCATTGAAGTATACGCACTTGAGCCCATCTCTGTGTCTGTAAGTAGTCCCTGTCAGTGCTACCTTCTCCACAGCCTCCCTACAGTCTTGGACATCCTGACACACAGCTAGCTTACTTGCTGGACTACAAGTCCGGATCCCATCCCCCTGCCAAATTAGTTTAAACCCCCCCGAAGAGTGCTAGCAAACCTACCCCCCAGGATATTGGTGCCCTTCTGGTTCAGGTGCAACCCGTCCTGTTTATACAGGTCCCACCTTCCCCAGAATGCAGTCCAATTGTCCAAATATCTGAAGCCCTCCCTCCTACACCATCCTTGCAGCCACGTGTTCAACTGCACTCTCTCCCTATTCTTTGCCTCTCTGTCACGTGGCACCGGCAACAACCCAGAGATGACGACTCTGTCTGTCCTAGCTTTTAGCTTCCAGCCTAACTCCTTGAGCTCTTGAATGACCTCCCCACCCCTCTTCCTACCTATGTCGTTGGTGCCAATGTGTACCACGACTTCTGGCTGCACACCCTCCCCCTTAAGGATTCTGAAGACACGGTCCGAGACGTCTCGGACCCTAGCACCCGGGAGGCAACAAACCAGCCGAGAGTCTCGCTCATGTCCACAGAACCGCCTGTCCGTCCCTCTAACTAGAGAGTCCCCTATAACTAGTGCTCTCCTCTTCTCCCCCTTTCCCTTCTGAATCTCAGAGCCACAGACCCCTTCACTGCAGCTTACACCTGCAAGGCTGTCCCCCCCAACAGTTTCCAAAGCTGCATACTTATTTTTTAGGGGAACGACCACAGGGGAACCCTGCACTGCCTGTTTCTTCCCCTTCCCACCTCTAACTGTTACCCAGCTACCTCTGTTCTCTGGCGTAACTATGTCCCTGTAGCTTCTATCGATCACCCTCTCAGCCTCTCGAATAATCCTCAGCTCATCCAGCTCCAGTTCCAGTTCCCTAACTCGTTCGGTGAGGATCAGGATCTGACTGCACTTCCTGCACACGAAGTCGGCAGGAGTATCGGTGGTCACCCCTACCTCAAACATCCTGCAGGAGGAACATTCCACCGCCTGCGCTGCCATGACTGTACACTGTCTCCAAAAACAAGAACACTGAGTCAATAACCTGTGGACTTTAAAGTTAGGTTAGAGGAGGAGGGTGGGAGGGAGGCCCTACGGAAGTAGGACCTGGGGTCTAGAACACACCCACTCAAATACTAATCACTTACCTTCCCGCCCAGCTATGCGCTCCAACCTCACTTCCGCTGCCCGCTACAGGTAAGTAATTTTGAAACAAACTGTCTTACCTTAGCTGTAGTCTCCCGGGTTCGTTTTTCCTCGGCCGCTGCTCCCACTCAAATGATTTGACTTTCCAACATTCTTTTATAATATTAAGACCAAAACTGTATACAGATGCCCAAGTGTGGCTCAGACCTAGGTTTCAGTACAAGTTGCACATAATTTTCAGACTTTCAATTCTGCCTTTAGATACAAAGACTGGTTTGCTTATTTGTTTTTAGAGGCCTTATTAACCTGTGCTGCTTTTTGAGTCCATATTAGTTTGAGAAATATGATTATTATTATTGGTATTCTCAGTACTGTGATATCTTAAATATGCAATGCACACACTCTCTTTTGATCCCAAGAGTTCAGTTCATAATCATGAAGTATAAATCAGGTGTAGTCAGGCTAGAATAAGAGAAGATGAGCAAATATAAAGAGGAGAGAAAGTGCCTTTGGCTCATTGAATTTATTCCCTTAGTATTTCAAATCTTCCATTCTGGCATCCAGCTGAACTTTAAATTTCCCTAATGACTTTGATTCCACTTAATGGCCCTTCATTTGTTACTTTCTTTATATTTGACAAGATTCTGGTGAAGTGTTCAGACCAGTACTTGGGTATAAATGAAGCCTCTGATAAATCAAAATCAGTTCCGATGTTGTATAATGCAAAGGTTCTACAAGGGTGTTATGTTGGAGACTGTATTTGGCTCCACTCAAAGACACTGTGACATAATAAGATTCAGTGGAGCTGAAAACAATCTCTACACAATATGATGATGCCACATAGGCTAGGGTGGAGAATTGAGGAGCTCAGTTCTACACCTCAATCAGGCTAAACATGTCAATCCTGAGTCAAATAGCATCTATTTAACTCAGATTTTTTTTTAATTATGCAATAAACTATATCTTGTTATTAAAGCAAATGCAATCAAAATGCTTTCCTGTTAAGGCTTATGAGGGGTTTATCCTCTACCACTATTAGGCAAACAGGTCCTTTGATACAATAAGGAAAGGAGGATTTGTGGGAGGACTCTATTAGTTACCACTGTTTGGTACCACAGTATACGACAGTCAGTGTTAAGTTTTCTTTCTGACACTGGAAGAAAGGGAAAATTATTTTCAGTAATTCAGCAGGACAGCACAGAATAATTGCAAAACCATAGCCACGGTGACTAAAACAGCACATTAAATATCTCAATTATGAACAAGCAGGTGGAACAGAAAGCAAAATCAGACTTGCGCTTCAAGGGGTAATTTGCATAAATATAAGGGACAAAATAATTGCAGCACATGTTAGCTATATTTCTTCCATCAGCCTTCAAATATAAAGACCAAATAACTCTTATTTTGAACTTTGTAATATGAAGAATGCCACGTACATAAAAAGAATTAAATTTTTTACAACCATTTATGCCGCATAATATTCATTTCAACATCCTCAGGGACATCTGTCAAGAAACAGCCTGAGGTATGACTTATATTTTTAGGTGTTACATAAGCATATGGGAGGATTAGAGATGAGCTAATGTAATTTTGTTGAAAAAATAGGCACAAAGCCAAGAATTTTCATCAAGTAATATAGAGAGAAGGCACAAAACCATCAAGTATAATTGTTACTACTGTTCATTTAAGGACTGGAGGGGCAAAAATGAAGCGTTCATGGGATTTTATAGGAGTTGTTTCTGTACATCTTACATTTTAATGAGAATTTTATGCACAGATAATTAACACATTATCAGTTCACAGAATCACATTTGATTTCCAGAATGTTTCTGATATTTTATGAGTGAGGCATTCAAAGGCTGTCAAAATCTCCATAAAACTACCCTACCATAGTTTGTTTTAAAATATTATGTTTAATATTCAAGGATTAAGCGTATTGATAAAAAGCTAAATATGTTTTTTGTGCCATGAAATCTATCTTAAGTGATGAAATTTTAAATTTCTCCAGAGCTGCATTCAAACAGAGATGTACAGAATTTGTTGTAGAAATGAAGAAGAATGTAAAATGTCCTACCACCATTTCATAATGATAGCTGAACATCAGAGACCAGGCACTGTCAGAACACGTACCCGTGAATTTTTCTCCCTCTGTAGCATCTGCTCGTGTTGTTCTGCGATGGCCAGTGCCGCAGAATGCACTTTCTGGTAAATTGCTTCGCCTTCTCTTGTTTGGAAGGTGAATAATCCTTCACCTGTGTCACACATTCTGTCAAGATATAAAAACAATTAGTATGTGGAAAAATATCAATGCTTTCTAACCTTGCAAGTGTCACAAATTTCCTTTTTTTATTTTTATGAGCAGTTTTTGCCTCAGCTCTTGAAGTCTCTGGATACAGGCCAGAAGTACCACCAAATACATGTATTATGGTCTCTTGCAAGCTCTGATGCAGTGGTATGCAGGAATTGACCGAGATGTTTAGACTTCCAGTGGGCAGTTTTGATTTGCCTGGGTTAGGTTTGGAATCTTGGGAGAGATCTAAACTTACTTATCAAGATAATTACCCATAAAATGTTTGATAGATTTTTTTTATAAACTCCTGGGTAACTATAGAACTGACTCATCTTGGCATTCCACATTCCAAAAGACCCACCTCTGATTCCCCAAATCCTCTTATTCTTCCGATTTTGTGATCCTCTGATATATCCCACAACTCTCTGCCCTCCTTGTGTCTCTGGCACTCCTGTAATGTTCTAATCTCCCCTCACCCTGGCACTCTGCCAACCTCCACCCTCCATCGTGCCCCAGTCCAACATGCTCTCTAACACTCCCCAGACCCTGCAAATCTCATCCTGACCCTTCAGCACTCTCCTGATTTCTGATTCCCAACTCCCTGAATTGCAACTCTCCTTTCCTCCAGTTCTACCATCCAGAAACTGTAAGCAGATCCAAGTTCTGCTCAGTCCATGAATTCTCTCTTGCATGTTGATTCTTTATTTTTGATATGGCTCATCTGGTTCTTGCTTTCATGTGTTTCCTTGTAGACAGAGATGTTTATCATTGACATTACCACATGCTCTAATCCATGCTTTGCTTCTGAATTAAAACATTTCCACAAAATATCTCATGCACCATCTCAGAATGGGGAGATCGCTATGTAGAAAGAGAAAAAGTGAAGTCATAAGACCATAAAAAACAGAAACAGGAGTAGGTCATGTGGCCCCTCAACCCTGCTCAGCCATTCCATAGTATCATGGCTGAGCCTATTAAAATCTAATGTCAGGGAGCATGCACTCTGGAATACTGGGATAAGTGCTGAAAATGTGTTGCTGGAAAAGCGCAGCAGGTTAGGCAGCATCCAAGGAGCAGGAGAATCGACGTTTCGGGCATGAGCCCTTCTTCAGGAATACTGGGATAAGTGCCTGGCTCTGCTACATCTGCATGGAATTTATTAATTTACCGAGTTAATTATGGGTTGACATCAAACTTTATACATAATGCACTGATGCAATCTTGCTATATAGCAAATGTAAAACATTTGTAGAGGTCAAAAACAGAGCTGCTGAGCTTTTTCAGGAACTTCTACTTTTGTTTCTGATTGACAGAATCTGCTGGTCTTTTGCTTTCGATTTGTAGAGGTCACATCTCTATGATTTTGTTTGTTTTGGATTGGGGACAAAAATGGGAAAAGCAAACTGCAGTAAACCAAGGAATGTGGAAGGAGTGCTGCATCAAAAAAAAACACATCTTTGGAACTAATTGTGCGGTGCTCAAGTAGTGAAAATCAAATGGCACAATCGGTGCATGTGCTCAGTGCAAGATACGGCCAGAGATGACCCACTGATGATTTCAATTAATTAGCACCAGTTGTGAAGACCAAGAGTCATCAGCATTGCGCAACTCTCTGACTGGCTTAGCAGCAGGTTCACAGAATGTTTGTCAGTAATAGAGGCAAAAGGTCTCTAGACTTCAAGAGGCAGTGTCTTTCCTTTTCTTTTTTTACTGTGATGTAATTACATATGGTAAGATGGCTAGGTATTCCCTCCCACCATTTGCTGTAATCTGTTGCTTCTAACCAGTGACTGAAAAACTGAACAAGTAATGTGCCAACCCTAAACTCCATCTTCAGCAAATAACTGAAAGAACTTGGATGCGAAGATCGGAAATCTTGAAACCTGAAAGGACTTGAGAGGCAAATCCCATGGATTGGTGCTAATGAACTGTGTTTTCCTTTCGTTGGCTGTGGCTAGAATTGATTTACATGTTAAGTACAGAAATCTGGTGAGCATTCTCTGTTAACCTAAGTCCGTCAGACAGGTAAATTTGGTTCTTTGAGCAAGTTAATTAACTCTTTCACTTTTGTGATGACCCTGGGAGTAGTGTGGCTTGAGCATTGACATACTTTCCCAAGTGAATTGTAGCACATTCATGTTTACAATATAAAGGAGGTGAAATTGAAATATAGGCAAAGCATTAATGCAGATTATGTTTCATCTCTATTCTACTGGGTTCTGTATATTTGAATAGATTAAATTCAAATTACTGTATAATTGATTTGATGCATAGTAGTGAGCATTTAAGAGATCCTGTTATTAATCTTTTAGTAGGCAAATTAAACCACACTGTGGAGGTTCATTCCAAATGTTGTTCTTACAGGCATAATTACTTTCCCAGATGTAAATAGAATAGAAAATATAATTTCATAAAATTAGATTATTAATTCACCTTTATATGGGCCAGAAATGCAAATAATTGTCCCTCCACAGAATCCAATATAATGCACAGCATTCTGTCATGTTATTCTCTCCAAAGATTTCATAACATTAATTGTCTTGGCTTTAGAACTTGGCATTTTATAGTATTAAACAAAAGACTGTAATAACTCTTACAGTGAAGTCACATAGGAGGATATATGAACTGACCTATTCATATACTATATTAATTGAAAACACAACATTTTTCTTGGATTCTTGCTTCTATCCCATTAGACAGCAACTGTGTAATGACTAACAGCTGCATTTATACAGACTGATGCTGAATTGAATATTTTAGCAATGTCATGAGTAGAAATCGGCAGTTGTGGTATTACTAGAGTATGGAAAGGACAAAGCTCCTTATTGTATGCTTTCGAGCAGTTAAGACACAGAAGAATGTAAAGATAGGAGCAGAAATAGGCCAGTTAGCCCCTCAAATCTACTTCATCATTCAATAAGAACAAGGCTGTTCAGGTTATGACCTTAATAATAGCTTCCTGTCTGCCCTGGCGTATGCTGGTCTAAAAGGCCATAGTGGCAGTAAACCTACATCTTGCTCGGCAATAGTGCAGATAAGTTTTACAACACAATGAGCTGTTGTGCAGTTTCCATTTAGCTACCTCATTTTACACATTGGTAGGGGTATGAAAATATATCTTCACATGCAACTTTAAGAATCTTGCTCATGCCAAGTCAGCAGCTGGAAGAGTTGAACAGCTAGGAACCCCACAGAAGAAACCCTCATTACAAGATTCAATCTGACAGAAATCCATAGTCAATGGTAAAAGCGTTTCAGACTGTGTAAGTGATGTTCTGCAGGAGGAGAGTTAGGAACTCCCTGGAGCTGGAGTATGAATCAAATCAAGGCAGTTCCAGAGTACGTTGTATACCAATGTAAGGAGCAGTCTCGATTTGGGGCACAGTGAACAGAGAACTGACACACTGTATATAAAGTTAAGATGCCTGGTGGGCAAGAGTCAATTTTAGACAAAGAAAAGGTGCAGAATTACACGCTGGAAAAGCTAGGAGTGAAGAAAAGTACAGACAGCTCAAACTGAGTGTCAGTCCCATTGCGAGCAGGTGCCATCGCCATAGTAAGTGAATCAAAAATTTCCAAAGCGAAGTCACAGACATGAAGACATCTCTCAGCCAGAATTAAAGCAATAAAGAAGCATTCTGTACTTGAAGACAATGGTTCAAAGAAAATAAAATCTAGAAGACTTTAAGGCCACAGAAAAAGGAACACGGTCCATTAGTAAAATGGCAAAAAGGCAAGAGGCATTTATTCAAACTGCAAGATAATGGGAACCATTCAGAAAGAAACAGAGTGGCAATAGGTTTCATTGGAGCTTTGGAGGTGGGAATCAACTAGAAATGTATGGTGATGAAAATGGTAATATTATTAAAGATGCAGGCAGCAGGATTTAGTCAGTTAGGCTGTTAAGCAAATGGAAATAATTTATCTAGCCCAGAAATAGCAAAAAGCATGTAGATTAGGAACTAAAAAGGTGAGAATACTTTATTTTAGCCACACAAAAAAAAAAGAATCCTCCTTCTTGGCTTCAAAATCAAGGGGAAAATCATCAGTAGCAGCAGAGAACAGTGGTTCTAGTATCATTGCAAAATGAAAGCCTTTTAAGCAAGGAAATGAAATAACTACATTCAAAAGACTGACTATCAGAAGTAATATTGTCAATAGGATTGAATTCCACAGAGAGACAAAATAGAACACAGAAATGTAAATCTTAGAGTCATAGTCATAGAAATGTACAGCACGGAAACAGACCTTTCGGCCCAACTCATCAATGCCAACTAGATATCCTAACCTAATCTCGTGCCATTCCCCAGCACTTAGCCCACATCCCTCTAAACCCTTCCCATTCATATACCTATCCAGACGCCTTTTAAATGTTATAATTATACCAGCCTCCACCACTTCTTCTGGTAACTCATTCCATACACGTACCACCTTCTGAGTGAAAAAGTTGCCCCCTTGGGTCCCTTTTAAATATTTCCTCTCACCCAAAACTTATGCCCTCTAGTTCTAGATTCCTCCACAACAGGGAAAAAGAACGTATCTATTTACCCTATCCAAGACACACAGCCTATGCAGCCTCTCCCGAGAGCTCAAATCCACCAACCCTAACAACGCTCTTGTCAATCGTTTCTGAACCCTTTCAAGTTTCACAACACCCTTTCAATAGGAGGGAGACCAGAATTGCATGTAATATTCCAAAAGTGGCCTATCCAAAGTCCCGTAGAGACAGAACATGACCTCCCAACTCCTATACTTAATGCTAGACTAATAAAGGAAAGCATACCAAATGGCTTCTTCACTATCCTATCTATCAGCGACTCCACTTTCAAGGAACTATGAATCTGTACTCCAAGGTCTCTTTGTCAAGCAACACTCCCCAGGATCTTATCATTAAGCATGTTAGTCCTGCTCTGATTTGCCTTTACAAAATGCAGCATCTCAAATTTATCTAAATTGAACTCTATCTGCCACTACTCAGCCCATTTGCTCACCTGATCAAGATCCTATTGTACTCTGAGGTAACCTTCTTAACTGTCCGTTATACCTCTAATTTTGATGTCATCTGCAAACTTACTAACTAAACCTCTTATGTTCACATTCAAACCACTTAGAGAAATTAAGAAAAGTAGTGGACCCAATGCCAATCCTTGTGGCACATCATTGGTCACAGACCTCCACTGCCACCCTTTGTCTTCTACCGCCAAGCCAGTTCTGTATCCAAATCTCTAGTTCTCCCTGTTTTCCATGAGATCTAACCTTGCTAACCAGTCTATCATGAAGAACCTTGTCAAATGCCTTACTGAAGTCCATATAGATCATGTCCACTGTTCTGTCCTCATCAATCCTCTTTGTTCCTTCTTCAAAAAACTCAATCAAGTTCATGACACATGACTTCCCATGCACAAGGCCATGTTGACTATCCCTTGCCTTTCCAAAGGCAAGTAAATCCTATCACTCAGGATTCCCTCCAACAACTTGCCCACCACTGATGTCAGGCTCACAGGTCTACAATTCCCTAGCTTTTTGTTACCACTTTCTTAAATAGTGACACCATCCAACTTCCAATGCCAACTTCCAACACCTCACTATTGATGATACAAATATTTCAGCAAGGGGCCCAGCAATCACTTCCCCAGCTTTCCAAAGAGTTCTAGGGTACACCTGATCAGGTCCTGGGGATTTATCCACATTTATGTGTTTCAAGACATCCAGCACCTCCCCCTCTGTAACATGGACATTTTTAAGAGGTCACCATCTAATTCCCCACATTCTATATATTCCATGTCCTTCTCCACAGTAAATACAGATGCAAAATACTCATTTCATATCTCCCTCATCTCTTGCGGTTTCACACAAAGGCTGCCTTGCTGATATTTGAGGGGCCCTATTCTCTCCCTAGTTACTCTTTTGTCCTTAATATATTGATAAAATCCCTTTGGATTCTCCTTAACCCTATTTGCCAAAGCTATCTCATGTCCCCTTTTTGCCCTCCTAATTTCCCTCTTAAATATTCTCCTACTGCCTTTATACTCTTTTAAGGATTCACTCAATCTTTGTTGTCTACATCTGACATTTACTTCCTTCTATTTCTTAACCAAAATCTCAAATTCTCTCGTCACTCAGCATTCCCTGTACCTACCAGCCTTGCTTTTCACCCTAACAGAAACTTACTCTCTCTGGACTCTCATTATCTCATTTTTGAAGGCTTCCCATTTTCTAGATATCCCTTTACCTGCAAACATCCACACCCAGTCAACTTTTGAAAGTTCTTGCCTAATACCATCAAAATTGGCCTTTCTCCAATTTAGAACTTCAACTTTTAGATCTGATCTATCCTTTTCCAACACTATTTTAAATCTAATAGAATTATGGTCGCTGGCCCCAAAGTGCTCCCCCACTGACACCTCAGTCACCTGCCCTGCCTTGTTTCCCCAAGAGTAAGTCAAGTTTTGCACCTTTTCTAGTAGGTACATCCACATACTGAATCAGAAAAATTTCTAGTACACACTTACCAAATTCCTCTCTAAACCCTTAACACTATGGCAGTCCCAGTCTATATTTGGAAAATTAAAATCCCCAACCATAACCACCCAATTGCTCCTACAGATATCTGAAATCTCCTTACAAATTTGTTTGTCAATTTGCTGCTGACTATTAGGGGGTCTATAATACAATCCCAATAAGGTGATCATCCCTTCCTTATTTCTCAATTCCATCCAAATAACTCCCCTGGATGTATTCACAGGAAAATCCTCCCGAAGTACAACCATAATGCTATCCCTTATCAAAAATGATATGCCCCTCCTCTCATGCCTCTCCTTTCAAACATTAAGCTGCCAGTTCTGCCCATCACTGAGGCATGCTTCTGTAATTGCTATGATATCTCAATCCCATGCTCTTAACCGTGCCCTGAGTTCATCTGCCTTCCCTGTTAGGCCTCTTGCATTGAAGTAAATGCAGTTTAATTTGTCAGTCCTTCCTTGTTCTCAGCTTTGTTCGTGCCTGCCCTGACTGTTTGGCTCACTCGTTTTCCCAACTGCACCAGTCTCAGATTGATCTCTTCCCTCAATATCTCCCTCAGTCCAACCCCCCTCTTTACTAGTTTAAATCTTCCTAAGCAACTCAAGCAAATCTCCCTGCCAGTATATTAGTCCCCTTTCAATGTAGGTGCAATCCACCCATCTTGTAAAGGTCATGTTTGCACCAGAAGAGATTCCAATGATCCAAAATTATGAACCCTTCTCCCCTGTACCAGATCCTTAGCCAAGCATTCATCTGCTGTATCCTCCTATTCCTACCCTCACTAGCTAGTAGCACTGGGAGTAATCCAAGTACTACTACCCTCGAGGACTTCCTTTTTAAAATTCCTGCTTAACTTTCAAAATTCTCCCTTCAGAATCTTATCCTTTTCCCTTCCTATGTCATTAGTTCCAATGTGTACAATGACCTCCTGCTGGTCCTTCTCCCCTTTGATAACATTCTGGACCCCCTCTGAGTTATCCTTATTCCTGGCTCCAGGGAGGCAATGCACCATTCTGATTTTTCACTGCCAGCTGCAGCAAGGTCTGTCTGTGCCTCTGACTAGAGATTCCCCTAATACAATCGATTGCTTGGAACCCAACGCATTCCTCATTACATTAGAGCCAGTCTTGATACCAGAAACTTTGCTGTTTGTGCTACATTCTCCTGAGAGTCCATCAACCCCTGCATTTTCCAAAATAGCATACTTGTTTGAAATGGGGATAGCCACAGGAGACTCCTGCACTACCTGCATACCTCTCCTACCTTTCCTGGAGTTAAACCATCTACCTGACTGTGTCCCTTTCTATAACTGCCATCCATCACACCTCCTAGTTCCTGTAAGTTCCTTATTGTCTCTAACTGCCACTCCAACCTATCCATATGATCTGATAGGATTTGCAATCAAAGACATTTCCTGCAGACATAATCACTAGTAACATGGAAACTCTCCTTAAGCTCCCACATCCAACAGGAAGAGCACATCACTCTACTAAAGACTCCTTCACAATCTATGCCCAGAAAATAGCACCTTCATATTGCTCTAAAAAAAGTGCTCCAGGCTAATTTTATACTTATGTCTTATATTAAAATTTAATCAAGAAGCAGACCTAAATAAACCACTCTATTCATTATTGTAGATTTACAGCAAAGCTACACATGAAAACTATGCACTTGTCTCTTTCTAAGTTGTGAGCTCTCCTACAGAGGTTCCTCCAAGGCCAGCTGTAAATTTTGCTGCTTGTTGTGTTTTCCTAGATGCATTCTGATGTCCAGAGATACTTGAACTCAAACAGTAAAGGCAGTAACCTTGCAAAGCCACTGCTGTTTCAGACAGCAGTATAGGTTGCTTTCTCTGACCATGTGGTCACTGCCTTTGCCTGTCTTCCTCCTTTTTAAAGTGCCATTGTTTTGATCTTTTGTCCCCAAAGTTCCAAATCAATGCAACAGTATATAAAACAATAATTGCTGCTCCTGGAATTTGAGGATATCACCTCAAAACCTAAAATTCCTCAGAAAAGGAGCAACTCTTACAGCCACAATTTTTTCCCATCCTCCATCTTGGAATACCCATTGTAAAACAAAGAACTGCAGATGCTGAAGTTCTGAAAAGATAAAAATTGCTGGAGAAACTCAACAGTTTTGATAGTATCCATGGAGAGAAGACAGAGTTTATGTTTCAAATCAAGTAACCCATCTTTGGAACCATGTATGCAAAATGCCATCATTCTATTAAACAGTAATTTTTTAAAAAACTATGAATTTCTGTGCTGCAAGATCCAAAATTCTCCTTTTCTAACTAAAGGTGCACTTCTGTAGATATTGCCATTGCATTGATTCTTATGTTGACGTAAAAACTCAAAAACAAATTTACTTTCTGCACAATCAGTAATTTCCTACATATAATTGTATATTTTATTCTAAAACTTAGATCCATGCACCTTGGCTTAATTATCTCTTTCTCCTAATTCTTCACCTGAAGAGAAAAATAGTTTGACTCTCCATGGTTAACAGAATGGGATATCAACAACTAAACATAAACAACTTTCATCAAAATATAGCATGTCACAGATCCAAAGTATGTGTTCTTTGTTTCTGATTAGTACATTTTGTATGAACTCCAGTGGTTCAAGAAGGCAGCTCTACCTCCACCTTATCAAGGGAAACTAAGGATGAGCAATAAATGCTGGCCAGCCAGCAATGGCCACATGCTGAAGAAGGGCTCATGCCCGAAACGTCGATTCTCCTGCTCCTTGGATGCTGCCTGACCTGCTGTTCTTTTCCAGCAACACATTTTCAGCTCTGATCTCCAGCATCTGCAGTCCTCACTTTCTCCTAGCAATGCCCACATCCTATGACTGAATAATTAAAATACCCTGGGCATTCTTAACCCAATGAAATATTTTAGCAGCAAGCTTTAGTGATTTTAAAATGAAAGTGGGTTATTTACTCTCACATACCTAAGCTAATGCAACATCATGCATTCTCTATTATTCATACATACATTCAAGTACACACATTCAAACACATAGACAAAAATTGTTTCCAAACATAGTGCAATTTTGTAGGTTATAATTAATTCAAGATTGACTTCATGATCTCTGGTCTCCCATCTGACAGCTTTGTGGCTTCTTGAATGGGTTTGATGCTTTATGGTTAAAGAGTCTTGTACAGCAAACATTTGAAGAAGAATCACTGGACCCACAGCATTAGCTCTATCTTTTCCGTCTGCCAAAGCTATCAGACATGTTGTGTTTCTCCAGCACACTCTGCTTTTACTTCAGATTTTCAGTATCTGCAGTTCTGAGTGTTTATTTGGCAGGTTAACAGCAGGTTGTGAGGTTACTTGTAAGTGAGTATCTAAGCGGCTTGCTCTCTGAATAACTTTTAAAGTGGAACAGGCTAAGTGTTTAACTTTCTGATAACTTGCAGCTTTGATGTTGCTACTGATTTATGGTCCTGATGAACTGATGGAATCTGCGTACAAGGAGGTCACAGCTGAACTTTCCAACAGAGAAAAATGCACAGTAGTCTCACAGTGTGGCTTGTAACAAGTCCAATTTCATTTCCAAGTAAGGTTGTGATGATACTATGGCTTTAAGAGGTGCAATTTGGCTTTTTTTTTCATGAAGTAAGGTTGAGACAGGTACTGAACAGTCTGCTGAAAGCCAATAGGGTAAACAGCTTGTGAGGGCCAAAGGGTGGAACAACAGAAGAAGCCTGAATGGGTGGGCATCAAATCTCCAACAGAACTAAGAGTTTTAGTTTTAGATTTCTGCAGTCACTTGGGTCTTGAAGCTAGATGTGAAAACTCATTTCTCTCTCTATTACAGCTAAAAGCTGATGTTCTCTGCCTGCTGCTAGAATTGCATGTGAGACAATCTATTTTACTGAATCTGCCTTTGCCAAGAGTGTGTTTATGGGATGTTACTGTATTGGAACAGTTAATTAGTTGCAGTTAATACATATATATTATTTTGTTAAGCATTTTGATAGTGTTAGTTAAGTCAATTTGTTTCTTTTAATTTTCTTTTGTCTGAATTTTAACTGCAGTGTAAAAATAAAGTGTGTGTTGCTCAATGAGGAATAATTTGACCAATCAAATTGAATCTGGAATGCAACACCTCACACTTTGCTTTAATAAGAAAAAGTTAAGGTCTAGATGATAATTTTAATATATTTTGAGTGTACTTGTACTGATCCATAACAAGGTGTTGCTTTCATGTTAATTCCACATACTATGTTGTGAATTAACGCCTTTGAGGACCATGCACTCTATATTAGATGTGGAACGCCATTACATTACAACAAGAAGGTTACACATGGAAATGAATTTCAAATTTCCCTTTTGTCCAATATGAGATTAAGAAAAACGCAATGTGGAAACTCTACAGCTTTTTTATCTTAATGGTTCATCTTGACATGGCTATGAGGTAACTTCACCGAAGTCCATATTTAATTAGGTATTCACTGGAGAATCAACAATATCTGTCGTTCAAACAGCATAAGTAAACTATGTGATTTGTACCAAACAGCTTAACAGCTTGATTGTGTCTAATTTATAAAAAAAGTTTGCAAATTTAGAATACAACTGCCTGACATACAGAGTCACATTTCTTAAAATGTCTCATGATATTTCCCTTTTTGCTTCCCTTTCAAGCAATGTTACATTTTGAGTATGAAGTGTTAAATGATTCATCAAGTTTTCAGACTATTAGTCTAAAATGTCCATTAACAGACTCATGACAATGTTGAAATTAGCCAAAGTAGCTCCAGGTAGATTTTATGTCAAAATTTTATGTCAGTGGTAGTAAACCCTATGAACATCAATGTTGATATCTATGTTCCACTGGTTCCTTTATCTTTTGAATTCTTGTCTATTGGGAGTAGCCTGTCAGCACAAACTACTTACTTTCCTCCCCATCGGGCTATTGGTAAAATGTAGTTGTTAAAAATAATTTACTGTATCTTTACAGGAATTTACTAAAAGATTCAAATTTGCAAGAGAATCGAATTTCTTGCAGAAATAACTTACAGAATTTTACGAAAATCTTGCTTATGCTATTTGAAACACTAAATGTTCTAAAACTACTCTTGTAATAAACATGCTTATTTACCAAATGTCAAAAATATCCCTGTCAAAGAATACTAGGAAAAGAAAGAGAATTTGATTACCATGATATGCTTATGCCATTCAAGGACTATTTTATACTCGCTTAATAATAATGAAGCATCAATGCATAACAACGTACAGTGAGATGTTACAGGTTGTTTGGATTCACTGTACAAGTCAAAATTAAACCATGAACTGCTTGAATTACAAAACAAGTGATAAATATGAAAGCAAGCTTTACAATAACATCCTTTCTAGTTTCTAGTTCCTTCCCTCCTCTTCACCAATGGCTTCATTGGTACCATTCTCTGTATTTCAATACAGCAGCAATTGTCACAGAGAGTATTTTCAAGCCATTCTAGCAGTAAGAATAGCAGACATTATCACAGTCCACTCCAAATGGCTGAGTTTAAAACAACAGGTCACTGTAGCAGTGAGTGCTCAGTCATCAGTCATAAAATGAAAAGGAACATTTGATTCCCCATTCTTTACTTGAGGAAATTAAGGTCTAGCACACCATTCCAAACACTGAGCCAGCTGTGACGAGGTAACTAAATGCTGGGCAAGGACTAAGCATAGGACCTCTGTATGGCCCAGTAATTAACCACAGGCATCTCTCCCTCAGAGTCATCAGGAGAATCTAAACTGATATGTTTTAAAAGTATATCCATAATTGTTCACCCTAGAAAGCTGAGTATCTTTTATTTAACAATTTGCAAACTTCAGTGAGATTCGATTGAGCCTTCAAAATAATGAAGGAACAAAATTTTGCGATTTGAGGAGGGACAATTGACAGTGGATGTGTTAGAGGTACAATTGGATAACACAGATCATGTTAATTTTGACAAGGCTAGATATAGGGTTTTACTTTTCAAAGTGCATCATAGCCTTTGAACAGGTTGTCAGTTATTACATTGATAAAGAGCTCATGCTCGAAACATCAACTCTCCTGCTCCATGGATGCTGCCTGACCAGCTCTGCTTTTCCAGCACCACACTTTATGACTCTTCCATCACTGATGATGGGGATATTTGTAAAGCATCGTCCTCCAGTGAGTTGTTTAATTATCCACCACCATCCATGACTCGAAGTGGCAGGACTGTAGAGATTAGATCCTATTTGTTGGTTGTGGGATTGCTCAGCTCTGTCTATCACTTGCTACTTATGCTGTTTGGCATGCAAGTAGTCCTGTTTGGTAGCTTCACCAGGTTGACACATCTTCAGGTATTCCTGGTGCAGCCCCTGGCATGCCCTCCTGCACTCTCCATTGAACCAGGGTTGATCTCCTGGCTTGATGGTAATGGTTGAGTGGGGGATATACTGGGATATGAGGTTTCAGATTGTGCTGGAGTATAATTCTGCTGTTGTTGATGGCCCCCAGAGCATCATGGTGGCCCAGTCGAGATTTGTTCGAAGTCTATCCCATTTAGCACAGTGATAAGTGCCACACAGCATGATGGAGGATATTCTCAATGTAAAGGCAGGACATTGCCTCCACAAGGACAGTGAGGTGGTCAGTCTTATTGATATTGTCATGGGCAGATGCATCTGCAACCAGTAGATTGGTGAGGATGAGTTCGAGTGTGTTTTTCCCTCTTGTTGGTGCCCTCACCATCTCCTGCAGAAGCAGTCTGGCAGCCATGTCCTTTAGGACCCAACCAGCTCAATCAGTAGTACTGCTGCCAAGCAATGTTTGGTGGTGGATATTGAAACCCTCCACCCAGAGTGCACTTTGTGCCCTTGCCATCCTCAGTGCTTCCTCCAAATGTTGTCAAATATGGAAGAGTACTGATTCATCACCTGAAGCAGGGGGTTTCCCTGCCAAAATTTAACTTGAAGCCACTTTAAGAGGTCCGTAGTCAATGTTGAGGACTCCCAGAGCAACTCCTTCCTGTCTGACACCACCTCTTCTGGATCTGTTCTGCCAGTGGGACAGGATATATCCAGGGATGGAGTTGGTGGTGTCAGGGACATTGTAAGGTATGATTCCACGATCATGACTTGTCTGTCTTGTGGCTGATAATAAAGCAGGAATTTTAACAATAGCTACTAAAAATAAACTAGGATTTTCCCCAGTTTCCTAGAGTGTTTAACATTGTGATTGCATTTTTAATCTTCTCTGTAAATTGCATATTTGGTTGTTCAGTGAGCAATTATAGAGTCACAGACAAAGTGGGAAAGGGGGTGAATTTAAATTACAGCAGTTTTTCCCATTCTTAAGCCTGAGACAGTGAGTTATAATTTGATTCATGACTTTCCATTTTTTTATTTCTGGCTGAAGGTGTTTGACCCTCTAGCTTGACTCAAATTCAGCTTTGGTGCAAATAAATGAATTCTATCTCAATTTTTATGAGATTTGAAGGGAAGAGAGAAAAAACAAAATTTGTAAGTTGTACAATTAGTCTCTCATTCATTCCAAAGGATTCAAAAAGAATCAAAGTCACATCGGGAACATGGGAATGGCTATCCATTGCTGAATTTTGTTCTGGAGGTTTGGTGATATTACTATATTGCCCTCTTTGGAAATTAAGGTCATTAGCTGATAGTGACTGGTTTGTCAGTGGGGGTTCTCCCACAGCCTCATCATGGATTATTAGTGGGGTACACGTTGATGGATCTCTTTGGGTTTCAGTAAATTTCCCGAGCAGGGTGGCTGCAAACTCTTCAACTTTAGTTTCTGTTTTAGCTCATATGGACCAACGAATCTTGGACGTGCGCTCTCAATTCTGTTGCAGCCAAAAGCAGAATTGGAGTGAATTTATAATTATGATTACTGCTCCCATCTTAAGCCCCAGACAGAAAGATTTTTTTTGAGTTTCACCTTTCTGTTTTACTCTGGACCATTGCTGAGGCAGGCTGAAGGATCTTCCTAAACCCTTGGTTTTCTGGCTCCAATTGTTTTATTAAACCCACAGCAAAATTCCTTAAGGTTATATCCAGGATAGGGTTTATTCACAAAATATTTAAAATACAGGGGATTTGCTTCACTACCACATTCACACACACAGAAGGTAATTAAGAAAGACAGGGAAGGAGAGCAGACAGGTTATAAATTACACATTTCAGTTCATTCAGAGGTATTAAAATATATATTTACTGTGAAAAACAACTTTCTGGAGATCAGGGTCCAATAATGGTTTTACTCGTTGACCGCGCAGTGTACATTCTGACAAGCAGAGGGTCAGCTTCCTTCTGGCCAGCAACTTGGAGACAATGATGAAGGGACTGAGGCAGGCTGCTCAATCCACCTGGAATCCTATTCTCCCACTGGAGATCAAACAGCAACTAACTCAGAATGCCAGAATTGTGCGTTTAAGCAGTTCGACAAGGTCAAATTTCAGTCATGTGACAAAGACAGGCATTTCTCATGATGATAGCCTACCTCAGTGGACTAACTGGAAGGTCATTAACCTGTGTGGCTTTGCCACTCCCCCCTCCCCCCAAACTCGAGTTTCCATTGCGTATTGACTAAATAATTGTAAGTACATTAGCGTTTTTTTTTAGCATAATGCATCTTCATCTTATCTTTCATCTAGAGCTGGCTGGAAGCAGACATCTCATCTCAAAACGATCAGTTTAACTAAAATATCTGTACAATGCAGAGGATTCAGAACTTCTGTAAATATTGTCAGAAGAACATTTTATGAGCCGCACAAGCTTGTCCATTTTTGCAAGAAAAATATGAACACAAAAATATAGAAAAGAATTAAGTTTTCTTCTTGATTCTCTTCATGCCTTATGGTGATGATAATTGTTTAGAATTTGTCCTGTCTCAATTAGTTCCCTGTATTATGAACTCGTAATTCTAACTGCATATTTTCTTTGTGGGTATCTGCATTATAGAAGCGTTAAACCTGGAATCAAATAATTTTCTGTATATTATAGTCTGATCAAAACTTGTTGAAGATGATACCTGGAGCTTGGTAATGCTCTCAGTGGGGATCCTTTACTCTGGGGAAGGACAGATCAATCCATCAGAGCCATTTAGCATCTTTCAGATCTGTCTTTTTAAATCTGAAATTGAGAGGAGTTAAAAAATTAGGACTGTCCCAAAAGAAAAGGGCTGGGGTTATAACCCATCCCAAAATAAAATAATAACTTAAGGGAGCAATTTTTAAGTGCTTTATGCTGCTTCTTGAAAAACAAGGAATGGGAAGAACAATACTTGGAAAGTGGACACTAATATTCTCAGCTGATTCAATTTTCAGGAAGACTTTAAACACTCCTGTCTAAAACTCAAGGGAGATTGTTTGACTGTTTGCCAGTTGTGTTAGGGTCAGGTGAGGAGTGGGAAAATGGCACCCTCCCTTAACCACCGGTCAATTAATCACAGAAAATGTTTTTACAGAATTTATTTAAATATATACATTTAGATTTTCCTGTAACATTTAAAAGAGAGGGAAATAGTGTTTGTTATACTTAACACTCCCTCTGTAGCAAACAATAAAAGCGATCCAACTCACTCTCACATGCATCTGATAGATTCAAAAACACACACAAATAAATTATGAACAGACAGTACAGGTTAATTTTTTCTAAGCTCATCCAAAAGAAAGTCGACCATACATAGATTCTGTAGATTGATGATTTGAGTGGCCTTAGGCTCGGTTTGGTGGCAAAACCAGAAACCATAAGATCTCACAGCTGAATTGGGCCATTCAGACCATCAAGACTGCTCTACCATTTGATCATGGCTGATATATTTCTCAATCTAGTTCTCTTGCCTTCTCCAGTAAGCCTTGAAACCTTTACTAATCAAGAACCTATCTATCTCTGTCTTAAATAGACTCAATGCCATGATCTCTGTGACAATGAATCACCACCCTCTGCCAGAACAGATTTGTCTTTATTTCTGTTCTAGAGGATCATCCCTTCACTCTGAGGCTGTGCCCTCAAGTCCTTGCGGAAACATCTTGTTCATGTGCACTCTATCCAGAGCTCTCAGTATTCCACATGTTTCATCCTTCTAAACTCCACTGAATACAGACTCAATGTCCTCAACTGCTCTTCATATGACAGGCTCTTCATTCCTGGAATCGTTCTTGTAAACCTCCTTTCCATCCCGAGTAATATTATCCTTCTTATTTAGAGTACCTTTCAAATCATCATTTACAGTTTCCTTTTCAGGATTTGTGTTCCAAATAGTTGATTTTACAAACCAGTTTTTCAGTTTGGAAATTGATGTAAAGTAAGGACTCATTGAGAACTTGGACACTTATAAGTATCTGCCTGCTAACCTACATTGCTGGAAAATTATCCTGATGTTAATGTTTAAACTTTACCCCTGACAGCTGCAGCTGAAATTGGTAAGTACATAGTTTAAATCTGTCCTTGTACTTATTTCTAGCATCTCTTGCTGGTTGATTCTGAAATATAATCTCACAACATGATGTGTAATGCTTGCTGTTCCAGAAAGAGGTCAGGGGTATTGTAATAATTCAGAATTTATTTTAGTACATGAAGATCTTTGTAAATTCTCTTAGTAATTTATATTACACTCCAAAGGCAAGATTATGCATTGGATCAAGGCTGCTGAATATGACAGTTTTTATAAACCCAGCTCTTTATCTAACTTTTCTTGTTGAAAAAGCCCAACAGATTGAGCTGTTTCATTTTTTAACTGAACTTAGTACTCAACCTTCAAAAATCATTGAAGAGGTTATTCATGAAATAATAGAGAACAAGCTTACTGAAGTTACTTTACTCATTTATACTGCAGCAATTTAATGCATTGTAATATTCTAAAGCTGAAATTCATGAATTTTCCTTTGTAAGAATATCCAGAAAAATAACCCTCAGAACCCAGAGCACGCAAAGAGAGATCCATAAAATTGAAGGTGACAGAAAAAAAACAAAAAGGTTTTCAATTAGAATTCATTCCAAAAATTCATTGAAATCTCATTCTTTTCTTAGATGCTTTCATGCACATAATTGGAGAAATACTTCAAGTTTATTATTTGCAGTGTCTAAGTGAAACTGTACTGATCAGAAGAAATTAAAGAACATAATAACACAAAAGGAAATGAGGTGATACAATTTTTTTTTGTTCCAGTCTTCTTACAACCTATATTTTCAACTGGCCTAAGATACAACTGATTAAATACAGGAAAACTAGAATTTGTCAGGTTAGAACGAGTTTTATTGTTCTATTTTATTGGAATAAAGTGTTGTAAAACGTACAAGGCGGAATCTTATAGGAGCCTGAACAGCGTGGCCTATGTGGGAAATGTGGCAAAACCACGTGAAAAGCCCTGCGAGACCTATCTTGATATCAGGAAGAACTCATTGCATTTTTTAACCAAGTTCCAGCTGTTGAGGCAGGATTCTTGCTAGACAGCAGAGGGTTGTCTGTTATGGGGGGGGTTATTGTATATTAATGGGGCGGCAATGGCCTTACAGTATTATCATTGGACTGTTAATCCAGATACACTGGTAGTGTTCTGGGGACTCAGTTCGAATCCTGCCAAGGCAGATGGTGGAATATTGAATTCAGGAACTATCTAGGATTAAGAGCCTAACGATGACCATGAATCCATTGTCGATTTTCAGGAAAAAAAAACATGTGACTCACTAACGGCCTTTCGGGAAAGAAACTGCCATCCTTACCTGATCTAGCCTACATGGGACTCCAGACCCAAAGCAATGTGATTGACTCTTAACTGCCCTCTAGACAATTAGGGATGGGCAATAAATGCTGACCTAACCAGCGATGCGCCCAAACTGTGAATGAATTTTAAATAAGACCTTATTAGCTGCAGATCTTGCCATATTAATGTGCACTTTTCAGTTGAAACATTTGCTGCAAACAACGTAGACACCCAGATTTCTCGACATTAAAGTCAGAGCAGATACCTAGCCACTTCAGTTCAGTTCATTACAGTGATGAGCCTCCATGTTGGTCACCATACAGCAATACCATACAACAATACAACAATAAAAGTTCCATCCTCAATGATGGAAGAGCCCAGCACATCAGTGTGAAATATAAGGCTGAAGCTTTTGCAGCAATCTTCAGCCAGGAGTGCCAAGTAGATCCATCTTGGCTTCCTCCAGTGGTTCCCAACATCATAGTTACCACCTCCAGCACAATTTGATTCACTCCACATGCTACCAAAAATCAGTTTGAGGCACCCGATATAACAAAGGTTGTGGGACCTGACAACATTCCAGCAATAGTACTGAAGGTATTGCTGCAGAACTTGCTGCTCCCCTAGCTAAACTGTTCCAGTACAGTTACAACACTGGCATCTCCCTGATAATGTGGAAATTTGCCTCATAATGACCTGTACATAAAAAGCAGGACAAATCCAACTAGCCAATTACCACCCCGTCAGTCTGTTCTCAATCAGCAGTAAAGTGATGGAAGCTGGCATCAATTGTGCTATCAAGCAGTACCTGCTCAGCAATAACCTGCCCAGTGACGTCCAGTTTGGGTTCCATAGAGCTACTTAGCTCCTGATCTGATTACAGCCTTGGTTCAAACATGGCCAAAAGAGCTGAATTGTAGAGGTGAGGTGAGCGTTACAGCCCTTGACATCAAGGATGCATTTAACAAACTGTGGCATCATAGAGCCCGGCGAACGGGGAATCAATTTCTGTCGGGGGGATTCTCAACTGGTTAGATGTCATAGGAAGATGGTCATGGTTAGAGGTTAGTCATCTCAGTTCCAGTACATCTGTGCAAGAGTTCCTCAGGGTAGTGTCCTAGGGCCAATGATCTTCGGCTGCTTCATCAATGAATGTCCCATCATCATGAGATCAGAAGTTGGAATGTTCAGCACCATCCATGCCTCCACAGACACTGAAGCAGTCCATGTTCAAATGCAACAATCCCTTGACAATATCCAGGCTTAAGCTGAGAAGAGTTGAGAGTATGGTGCTGGAAAAGCACAGCAGGTCAGGCAGCATCCAAGGAGTAGGAGCAACAATATTTCAGGCATAAGCCCTTCATCAGGAGTGAGGCTTGTGGGCCGGGGGTGCTGAGAGATAATTGGGAGGGTGGTGGAGTTGGGATGGAAGGTACCTGAGAAAGCGATAGATAGATAAAGGTGAGGGAGAAGGAGATAGGTCAGAGAGGAGGATGGAGTGGATATGTGGGAAAGGTGATGGGCAGTTCAGTGGTGCCAAATAGGTGGCTTGGGACTGGGATAATGTGGGGGGAGGGGAAATGAGGAAACTGTTGAAACCCACATTGTGGTTGCAGGGTCCCAAGGCAGAATAGGAGGCTTTCTTCTTCCACGCATTGGGTGGTTAGAGTTTGGCGAAGGAGGAGGCCCAAGATCTACATGTCCTTGCTGGAGTGGGAGGGGAAGTTGAAGTGTTCAGCCATGGGGCGGTGGGGTTGGTTGGTGTGGATGTCCCAGAGATGTTCTCTGAAATGGTTCGCAAATAGGTTTCCTGTCTCCTCGGATACAGTAGGTGACATTGGTAGAGGTAAATTTCTGTCAGATGTGGAAGGATCCTTTGGACCTTGGACAGAGGTGAGGCAAGTGGTGTGGATGTAGGATTTACACTTTCTGTGGTGGGAGAGGTAGGTGCCAGGAATGGGGGTGTGGGCTGGTGTGGAAGGTGGGGGGCATGGATCTGACGAAGGAGCCATAGGGGGACTGGTGTCTCTGGAACACTGATAGGAGTGGGGAGGGAAATATGTGTCTGGTGGTGGGCTCCGTTTGTAGGTGGAGGAAGTGGTAGAGGATGATGCGATGTATGCAGAGGTTGGTGGGGTGGAAGGGGAGGATGGTGGGGGGGGTGGGGAGGTGATTCTGTCCTTGTTGAGTTGAGAGGGGTGGGGTTCAAGGGCGGTGGTGTGGGAAGTGGAGGAGATGTGCTGGAGAGTATCGTTAACCATATGGGAAGGAAAATTACAATCTTGGGACCACTCTCTCTGCAACTCCCTTGTCAGATCCACGCTTCCCCACCAGCCCACACCCCATTCCCGGGACCTACCCCTGCCATCACAGGAAGTGCAAAATCTGCACCCACACCACTCCACCCACCTCCAACCAAGGCCCTAAAGGATCCTTCCACATCCGACAGAAATTTACCTTTACCTTCACCGATGTCATCTACTATATCCATTACACCAGATATGATCTCCTCTACATTGGGGAGACTGGATGCCTATTTGCGAATCATTTCACAGAACATCTCTGGGACACCCGCAACAACCAACCCCACTGCCCCGTGGCTGAACACTTTACCTCCCCCTACCAATCTGCCAAGGACATGCAGATCCTGGGCCTCCTCCTTTGCCAAATCCTTATCACCAAGCCTGGAGGAAGAACGCCTCATATTCTGCCTTGGGACCCTGCAACCACACATGATCAATGTGGATTTTAACAGTTTCCTCATTTCCCCTTCCACCACATTATCCCAGTCCCAAGCCAGCTATTTGACACTGCCGTCCTGACCTGTCCATCACCTTTCCCATATATCTGCTCCATCCTCCTCTCCGACTTATCTCCTTCTCCCTCACCTTCATCTACCTCTTGCTTTCTCAGCTACCTTACCCCAACCTCACCCCCTCCCATTTACCTCTCAGCTACCCCTGGCCCACAAGCCTCATTTCTGATAAAGGGCTTAGGACCAAAATGTCGTCTCCTACTCCTTGGATGCGACCTGACCTGCTGCGCTTTTCCAGCACCAGACTCCCGACTCTGATCTCCAGCATCTGCAGTCCTCACTTTCTCCTTGGGCTGACAAGAGGCAGGTAACATTCGAACCACACAAATGCCATGCTCTAACCATCACCAAAACAGACAATATAACTATTGGATTAGTGGTGCTGGAAGAGCACAGCAGTTCAGGCAGCATCCAGGCGTCTGGTGGTGAGGGAGCGGCGGTGAAGGAGGCCCAGGACCTCCATGTCCTCGGCAGAGTGGGAGGGGGAGTTGAAATGTTGGGCCACGGGGCGGTTTGGTTGATTGGTGCGGGTGTCTCGGAGATGTTCCCTAAAGCGCTCTGCTCAGAGGTGCCCAGTCGCCTGGAGGAGGTACGCCTCATCTTCCGCCTCGGAACACTTCAACCCCAGGGCATCAATGTGGACCTCAACAGCTTCCTCATTTCCCCTTCCCCCACCTCATCCTAGTTTCAAATTTCCAGCTCAGTTACTGTCTCCTTGACTTGTCCGACCTGCCTATCTTCTTTTCCACCTATTCACTCCACCCTCTCCTCCTTGACCTATCACCTTCATCTCCTCCCCCACTCACCCATTGTACTCTATGCTACTCTCTCCCCACCCCCACCCTCCTCTAGCTTATCTCTCCATGCTTCAGGCTCACTGCCTTTATTCCTGATGAAGGGCTTTTGCCCGAAACGTCGATTTCGCTGCTCGTTGGATGCTGCCTGAACTGCTGTGCTCTTCCAGCACCACTAATCCAGTATTTGGTTTTCAGCATCTGCAGTCATTGTTTTTACCTTGTTGAATATAACTATTGGCCCCACTATCAAAATCCTGGAGGATAGCATTGACTAGAAACTCAACTGGATTCACCACATAACCTCAGTGGCTACAAGTGCAGGTCAGAGGTTAGGAATATTGTAGTGAATCTCTCACCTTCTGACTCCTCAAAACTTCTCTCTCTCTCTCTCTACGGGACTAGTTTAGTTTGAGATTATGGTCTGCATCGTCAGGTTGGACTCAAGGGTCTGTTTCTGTGCTGTATGACTCTATGATTCCATCTACAAGACACAGGACAGGAGTGTAATGGGATACTCCCCACTTGCCTGGGTGAATGCAGCTCGAACAACACTCGAGACACCATCCAGGAAAAAACTGCCCACTTAATTGACACCACATTCACAAGCATCTACACTCTCCACCATCTGATATTCCTAATGAAGAGCTATGCCCAAAACGTTGATCCTCCTGTTCCTTGGATGCTGCCTGACCTACTGTGCTTTTCTAGGGGCAAGCTTTTCGACTCTGATCTCCAGCATCTACAGTCTTCACTTTCTCCTGGACTGTAAGATGAGGCAAGCGGGATTGAGAAGGTACATAAGACAGGAATGAACTATCATCCTGAATATTCTCAATGACATCAGATGCAACCAACTGAGTCACTGTCAAGTTTATATTATGAAGAACATGCTGTTCCAAAGGCTTGGGAGGTGCGCGCATGCCTGTTTACTACCATTTTCTGCTATGCTCAACAATTTCATATTAACTTTTCCTGTTTCTTCGAGGGAAACATATTAGTGAATGTGTCACAACGTGTTTGGGGGATGTGCCTGCTATATTTGACGAGCTTGAAGTCAATGGAAGATGTGAGCTGTGGATGTTAGGCTGGCCTCATTGATGTGAAGGTGAGGTGGAATACTTTAATTTCAGGCATTATTGCTGATTGCTACTGGGTGAGTAATGGGAATGTGCAGCATTGAGCAACAGGAAAGGTGGAATTGTATACAAAAGAAAAGTCCTTAGAAAAGGATTCATTCCCTGCTGCTTATCTCTCACATTGCACATTTTCCAGCACTGCAGCCAGGTCCTCAAGGTCAAACTCTTTGCACTCATGTCCAAGGTCACTTGTTCCTGTCCCCTTTCAGAATAATTCTTCAGGAACCCCTGGCCACCTGGGACAACATGATTTCTCAGCCCTGCACTGCACCTGAGAAGCAAGGTACCCAACTGCGATTCATTGTGAAGAAAAAATTAAGAATGAAGCCAAGCCAATCAAATCACCTTCGAAATAACTCCTTGCCCAGTATTTGCTTTCGTTTCCAAATTCACCCAAACTAAAACAGGTGCAGTTATGATTCAAAACTTTTTGGGCTTTTTTCACCTTTAAATTATCCTTGGAAGACCAACTTCTAAGTCCAACTCCAGTCAGCCACAATATTTCTTTCGTCATCGGGGTTACCTGTGCCATGGTCCCAGCTGACACCCTTGATATTAAGAGAATGTTTGACAGTATGGAATCAAGCAGTCCTTACGACACTGCAGTCAAATGTAAGTGAGGGAAAGATTCTCACTGGTTAGACATCTCCAGGACACCCGCACCAATCAACCCCACCGCCCTGTGGCCGAACATTTCAACTCCCCTTCCCACTCTGCCGAGGAGTCTGCCTAGGTCTCCTCCACTGCCACTCCCTCACCACCCGACACCTGGAGGAAGAATGCCTCATCTTCCGCTTCGGAACACTTCAACCTCAGGGCATCAATATAGACTTCACCAGTTTCCTCATTTCCTCTCCCCCCATTTTCCCCCAGTTCCAACCTTCCAGCTCAGCACCATCCTCATGACCTGTCCTATCTGTCAATCTTCCTTCCCACCTATCCACTCCACCCTCCTCTGCGACCTATCACCTTTGTCCCCAGCTTCATCCACCTCCATACTCTTAGCTACCTTCTCCCAAGCCCCAACCCCCTCCCATTTATCTCTCCAACCCAGAGGCTCCCTGCCTCATTCCTGATGAAGGGCTTTTGCCCTAAATGTCGATTTTCCTGCTCCTTGGATGCTGCCGGACCTGCTATGCTTTTCTAGCACCACTCTAATCTTGACTCTGGTCTCCAGCATCTGCAGTCCTCACTTTCACCTACTTCTCACTGGTTGGAGTCATACTGAGCTGAAAAGGAAGATGCTTATGTCATCAAGCCCATGACTCCACAAATTGCTCAATTCGTATAATAATTTAAATGCAATCACCAACATTACCAGTTATTTCCATTTGGTACTGCCATCCAGAATAAAGGGAGACTTTCACCAGGCTTCCTCAATACATTCAAAATAATCCATTCATAACAACAGAAATCCTTTCCTTAAAGCAAGTGGCAAAACTGTTCAACAGATAAACTAAGTCCAGAATTAGAATTATATTCCCTTTAATCCCAAACAAACACATTTGCAGACAATGGCTCTATGGGGATGCTATTTAGAAAAAACAAAACAGGAAAAGAAAATACTGTTACTGATTAATAATCTGCAAACTAAGGATAGATTTTGATTAATTCGCACAGTCCATCAAGCTTCTTGTTGAAAAAAAAATTGAATTGCTGACAATCGTTGACCAATGAAAGATCTTTTAACAAAATTTCAGTTTAACTGGAAATCAAGTTGCATTCCACTGTTTGGTCATTGGTCAAACTTCAGCTTCTCAGAACTTGTAAAGTGGTCAAAATACTGAGGTGTGGGCCTTACCCAAGATTCAATCTGGAGAAAAGGAGATAGAAAGATCTCAATTATTTCTCATTCCCAGAAAGATAAACCAGTAAACTTTCAATTAACACATACTGGCATTACTCATCTTACATACTTTAAAATGGAGTTTCAGTATGACCATGCATTCTTTTCCAATTATTTGTTTTTATTTACTGATTTTTCCCTCTGAATTAGTGCTGTTGCATACTGGTTCTGCTGATGCACAGTTTTAAAACTGTCTGAATCACATTTCAGAAGAATGTAGGATTGGTTTCTGGGCACTTTACTCCATAACTCTGAGAAAACCCAATTCCCAAATACTGTTCAAGTTTAGTTCAGCTGAGAGCTATGGCCTAGAACTATGACTGCAGGTTGTATTGTGGTCTCTGTGCAAAATATGTTTCCCCCAATCACCCCCCAGCAAAACCTGATACTATTTACAACTGAAAATAGGTCCTATGTTACTCTTATGAGTAACTGATTCAAAGAAAAGGGTAAGGAAATCAATCATGCTGGAATTGGAAGTATCTCAGTAACTTCTTACCACTTGATACAAAATGTCAATTTTGCAGACATTTGGTAGCTTCAATTTTGTTGTCTAAGTCTCATTGAAGTTTAAATGTCTTTTGTGATCTTTCTTCAGATAAGCACAGTCCCTCCAGCTGGCTCAATGGAGTTGAATCTACAGGAAAAGTTGGATGACATCTGACAGCTGTTTCTTTTAAGATTCCTTGTTTCAATGATTAGCTTCCTACAACATTTATAAGAATACACCTCCCTGTTCATGATAGTGACATTGCGGTTTGTAACATTATGATGATGAATGCGCATTCTCTTCGAAAAAACACGGCAACCTGTCTATTTAAGTGTAAATTAATTTTTAACTGCACGATTAGTTTAATATCTTCCAAACTGCCCAGTACTGAAAATACACATTAATAATGAAGTCTCACTATGTCAGACTCAAATAATTAAAGAAGATTTACAGAAATAAAAATACTTGCTTTTCATTTTTCTGTCTCTTGTTTCTTTTTTTCTCAGTAACATACTTCTTTAATTCTCTTTATTTAATTTCATGAATACGATTTGATACTGAATTCAATATTCTCAACTGTCTCTTCCTAGTTCAGATTCTGTTTTAGAAATTGTTCTTTGAACTGACTGGGGGTTAAGGAAACAGACAGTCATTTGTTCTGTTCATGGAGGTCTGCTCATTTGTATTACTTATGGGATGTAGGTTCAGGGCTGACCGCAAAATCGGTCAAAAATTTCCAACTATTATTTCACTATAAAAATGCCTCATCACACTGAATGTTAGCAAAAGTATTGAAGTCATGGCAACAGCATAAAAACTCTCCAAATGTCCTATTTTTGAACACAATACTGGTATTGAAAATTGTTAGGTTGTAACTCTAGGAGAGATTGTTCAAATATTATACCTAAATTAATTGGAAAAATTATTTTGTTAACTTGAGCATTGGCTAACAACTAGAAAATGACAAATCGAGTCTATCAATCCACCAAATTATTGTAGCAGTTTGAGGTGGCAGTTACATATAATTTGTTCTAAGAATCACATCACACAAATTTTAAATTTGCATTTCAATAAATATCACTCTATGAGAAGTCACGCAATGTGACACCACACCCACATCATAACTCAGCAAAGTATTCCCAACTGAACTCTGCCCTCAGGTGATTGGCTGAAATTAATTGTGAAGAGTTTAAAGTGCTCAAATGAAATATGATTAATTAGGTTTTTATGAAAACTATAAGCTCTCATACTTTGGCAGACTTCATTTTTCAGACTAAACCAAAATAAATGCACTCGAGGGTCATTCATTCACCCCTGTCATTTTATGATTTATAGCTGTTCACGTTCACTTTATTTTCACAGATCTTTCACAAGCTACAGAAACAATTGTGTCCATGTATTTATTAAAGGAAATAAATGCAGATGTTAATGAATAATGATAATTGTGATTAAAATTGATTGCAAAAGCTGTATCTTTGAACAATGAGTTTACTTTATTTAAGTGACCAGCATGTGCAATCAATTTTGCACATTTCTTGGAATGTCAGACAAGGGAGCTCCAAGTTATACTCCAAACCATGTTTCAATTGCTGAATGCAATAGATAAGTCTTGCACAATGAAAGGAAACCTTTTAAAGAGCTGGGCCTCATTTACCCGAAGCCAGTTCACTCCCCTTTCCAGATGGGAAGCAATTGAAATCTCCCAACCTTCAAATGTGTGTTTGTTGAATAGCTGATCGACAGTCAAATGTGAGTGAGAAGCTTGGCACTTTATTTGGATGGAGGGTTGGATGAGATGTTAAGTTCCATGACCTTTCAAAACATATAATTGGTTTGTAGTCAGATTCGAGGTGTATATGGGCCAAATGAGAAGGAAAGAGCACAGTCTGATCCCAAAAAACTGCATCTTCAACCAAGTACTTCCTTAACACTGCTCTGATGTAGAAAACTGGGTGTAGGGTTCAAAGCTAACTGTAAGATAATGTTAGCAATTGAATTCAGGCATTACTTAATATTGTTTAATTTTCCTGGCATAAACAGTTTCACTTTTTTCCAGAAAGTGAAAATTCCCATGAAGAAAAAGAACAAAAAAAAATCTTCAGTTTCACCATCTTCTCCCTCTAGACACAAAAGGCAGATAAATAGATCAAAATAAAACATTCACTAGTTATATCCAATCAATTATCAGAAGAACAAAACTATGGTCTAAAATACCTACACCTGCAGCAATTCAAGATATCAGCTCACCACCACCTTCTCAACTGAAAATATAAGTAAATAAATGTTTGTCTACTCAACAATGCCCTGATCTTGTGAATGATGTTTTAAAAACATCTATAAAAATATGATGGAACTGTGGATGCTGGACATCTGAAAAACATAAATTGCAGGAGAAACTCAACAGGCCTGGCAGCTTCTGTAGAGATGAAATAGTTCACATTTTGAGTCTAGTGACCCTCCTTCAGTAAGTTTAGAGTAAATGTTTCATTCTGGATAAGGCGGAGTCTTCAATTTTGAGTGATAAGAGGCTCTTCAAATGACAACTGCATTACACAGACACTCATATAGTGCAGCTAAAAGAAACCAGTGAGGATGACATCCTGTAATTGAACTATAGACATTAACTTACTGTGTGGAGTCCAAGTCCTGGCACACTTGACCACATCTTTCAGCATCAGAAATCAATGCCAGTAATGACTGCAATGCAGAAGCAATGAGTTATGGCCTGGAAAGATTCATCCAAGTTGCCAAAGCAAGAATCTTCCAAGTACTCATGCCATACACATGATGCAAGAACTGCTCATTCAAACCTTGTACTACAAAACCTCACATTGTGCAAAGCATGGCTTCTGTCATACATTGTGCTGTCTTATTGCTAGGATATGTTTTGTCTTGGGGCTTGGCTTGGCCTTTGGACCAGGATTTTATAAGCATATATGCCAAATGTATCTTAGTGCCACATGCTTTATTGAGATCAAGAAAAGCTGGACAGCTTTTGTGGAAATGTGACAAAACTGAGCTGTTACAGACTTTGTTAGTTAGATGAACCTTGCTGAGCATAGCAATAGTGTTGGCAATAGTGTTAAAGCACTTAATTCTTGTTAGGCTGCTATTACTTCATACTTGTGCCTATCCTCCAGCATTATGTGAATGGTATGGCCTTTCTTTCTTACCACAAAGATTGTTTTAGTGTTTTATTTGGTGTAGAGGCAATGACTGGCTCAACAAGCTTCTTTGACTGTCTCCCTTTGGAAAAATCACATGCAAGCCATTTGGTGAGGCATCATCCAGAACTGGGTGTGCTCTCAGTATGACAGATATTGGAGTGCATTAATCCTACAGTTAATTCTTACTTTGAGTTGGTCGTTGAGAACATTTTAAATCATTTCTGGATCTTACTGTTCACACATGGAGAGATTGTAGTGTTAATTCTGTGAAACCCTTCCTTTCTGTCAGCAAACAAGAATTTTAGAGTTCTTTTCTTGGTATCATTTATTGTTTGATTTGTTGCATAGATCTACTTACATTGTTTAAACAGCTATAATTTGGTAAGGGTATCACTTGATGCCTTTTATAGAATGACATTTCTGCAAGCTGTAATTATACCTTAAGAACAGTGAACTGTAACACCTTGAGCTGTGTTGTTAATTTTGAAACAATGTAGATTTTAAAATGTCATCAAAATAATACAAAGAAACTGTTTCCACTCATAAATGGAATGAGTTCCTGACAGTATAGTTTTAAAATGTTTTGAAATGAGGTGAGGAAGAAAACATTTTTACAGAGTAGAGGGCCTGACATGCACTACCTGGAAATGTGGTGGGGGCAGGTTGAATTGAGATATTCAAGAATGTTTCAACACAGAGACAGACAGCTGAACCAAATCAGACTTTCTACCTCTGTATTTGCAACAAAATAAAATTAAAAACTTCAAAAACCCTCAGAATTGACTCCAACAGTTCCTAACCAGACTTCTGAATAACTAGCCCTCAACTCTGTGATGAATCAATTTGTATCCTAAACAAAAGACTTAGTCATTTATTAACAATACAGTAACTTTAGCAGAGCAAAAATTAAATAAGAAATGAATCTAATTGTTCTATGCTATAAACCCCACAACCTCTGTTTTCAGCTCAATTTGCACAAAATACATAGAGACAAACAAACATGGTTCGGGGATAAATAAAAAAAATAACACAATGAGCCATGTGTTTTCCATGATGTGTTGTCTCACAGGCAGAGATGTGATTCCTTGGTTGATTTTCTAAAGATGTTGATCAGGGTCACCTTGACAGTTCAGTCAGATAAGGGCAATAATATAAATTAGCTTGTTATTGTCTGAACTTTTCAGAGTTGCTCATGGAAGGTTAGGCAGGGGCTTTCAACTCTTTGTGCTGTTGCAACAACAGCCAAATTCTTGTGTTCCACTGAAAACATAGTCCAAAACTCAATTCAAACTCTGACCACTCCCTGTCAGACCAACAGACTGCTTCATGAAATCCTAGTTACCATTTAATATCTGCCACCAGCTTGAAGGTAAGTTCTTTTCTCAACTTGCTGGAGCTTTTTCACAGGTACTAACCTTGTTAGTAGCCAACTCCTGCTCTCTGCATGGCAGGATTCAAACTGCATCTGCAGAGGAATTACTCCATTACTTTGGTCTCTGGATTAATGAGCGAGTCATAATAATATTGGACCATCACGCCCCATTGCTTGACATCATTTTTTAAAAGATTCTGAGATAAACAATTTTGCAAATAGATAGAGATCATTAAAGTTAAAAATGTATACTGTTGATTTATTTAACAATGTAAGTTCCTTATATGTAGAACCAGGAATAAGCGATTTAGCCTTTGAACATGTTCTATTATTCCATAAGATCATGAGTAATTTTCTACCTCAATTCCGGTTTCCTGCAGTGTCTCCTGATTCCTCAATTCACTTGGTACCTAAAAATCTGAGAAATTCTATCCTGAATATACTCTAAAATCGGTAATCCCTTTCACTATGGAAAGAGGGATGACTGAGAAAGAAGAAAATTCTACACAATATGTAATTTTGAAAGATTATACTGATCTCAAAATTTATTTATACTGATCATATTTTTAATCTGGTCAGTAATATGATCCCAATACAATCTTGATGAGAGATTAACTTGGACAATGGAATATATATAATTACTTTGCAGACAATTAGTAATGATAATATGAGCAATGAAACATTTTATTTGTGTTATTATAAATCAAAAAGCATCCACATAAATGATATGCACTAAAGTCCAATTAATTTTAGAGATTTAAAAAACGAGTCCAACTGGAACATTCATCACAGATCTCCAGCAGGATTGCTTAGAACAGTCACATTTCTGGTTGTCTTTGTAAAGTCACAAATTGTGAAATTTTGCCAGAGAAACTTGGCTGCATAGTCAAGGTTTGCAATGTGATGGTGGTAACCAAAGGTGTGTGCAGTTCGCCTATTGCTGTATAGCAAAAAAAATTACTGATACTATACATCTCCTGATTGAAACAAGGTAAAACAGTATGAGGCAGTGTAATGAAACATGAAACTATGCAGTCTAATAGCTATAGATAGCTACACTTATTACCACTTTGAAAAACTGCTTCGTGAGATGCGAGCATTGCTGTCAAAGCCAGTGTTTGTTGTTCCTCTCTAATTGACCTTGAGGTGATTAGATTAGATTAGATTACTTACAGTGTGGAAACAGGCCCTTTGGCCCAACAAGTCCACACCGACCCACCGAAGCGTAACCCACCCAGACTCATTCCCCTACATTTACCCCTTCATCTAACACTACGGGCAATTTAGCATGGCTAATTCACCAAACCTGCACATTTTGGATTGTGGGAGGAAACAGGAGCACCCGGGGGAAACCCACGTAGACACGGGGAGAATGTGCAAACTCCACACAGAGAGTCGCCTGAGGCGGGAATTGAACCCGGGTGATGATAGGCTGTCTTCTTGAATAACTCCAATCTATCCTGGTAGGTACACTCAAAATGCTGTTTGGAGCGAGTTCCAGGTTTTTGATCCAGAGACACTAAAAGCACAATGATAAAGAAATGGGACAGGATTGTATGTGGCTTTGAGGTAACGATGCAGGTGGTGATTTCACTATGTATTGGCAGCCCTGGGCATTTGAGGTAATAGAGGTCATGCATTTACAAGATGCTACCAAAAAGAAGTTTGACAAGTTTTGTTGCATGTTGTGTGGTGCACACACTGATGTCCCTATGTACTAGTCGTGGAAAAGTTAAACATTAAAGGTTGTGGATGGGGTGCCAATCAAGGGGGCTGCTTTGTTCTGCAAGGTGTTGAACTTTTTGAGTATTGGAATCGCATTCATCCCGATAGAAGCATGGTAGTCAAACAGATTCTTTTGGGGTAGTCATTGCCACAACCTCTTTTCCTACTTAGAGTCAGAGAGCCATAGAGATGTACAGCATGGAAACAGATCCTTCGGTCCAATCTGTCCATGCCGACCAGATATCCCAACCAAATCTAGTCCAACCTGCCAGCGCCCGGCCCATATCCCTCCAAACCCTTCCTATTCATATACCCATCCAAATGCCTCTTAAATGTTGCAATTGTACCAGCCTCCACCACATCCTCTGGCAGCTCATTCCATACACGTACCACCCTTCACATGAAAATGTTGCCCCTTAGATCTCTTTTATATCTTTCCCCTCTCACCCTAAACCTATGCCCTCTAGTTCTGGACTCCCCGACCCCAGGGAAAAGACTTTGTCTATTTAGCCTATCCGTGCCCCTCATAATTTTGTAAACCTCTATAAGGTCACCCCTCAGCCTCCGACGCTGCAGGGAAAACAGCCCCAGCCTGTTCAGCCTCTCCCTATAGCTCAGATCCTCCAACCCTGGTAACATCCTTGTAAATATTTTCTAAACCCTTTCAAGTTTCACAACATCTTTCCGATAGGAAGGAGACCAGAATTGCATGCAATATTCCAACAGTGGCCTAACCAATGTCCTGTACAGCTGCAACATGACCTCCCAACTCCTGTACTTAGTACTCTGACCAATAAAGGAAAGCGTACCAAACGCCTTCTTCACTATCCTATGTACCCGTGACTCCACTTTCAAGGAGCTATGAACCTGCACTCCAAGGTCTCTTTGTTCAGCAACACTCCCTAGGACCTTACCATTAAGTGTATAAATCCTGCTAAGATTTGCTTTCCCAAAATGCAGCACCTCGCATTTATCTGAATTAAACTCCATCTGCCACTTCTCAGCCCATTGGCCCATCTGGTCCAGATCCTGTTGTAATCTGAGGTAACCCTCTTCGCTGAACACTACACCTCCAATTTACTTCTTGTTGTTTTAACAAATTTATCCACCAGAAGTTCATCACTTCCTCCAAGTCATTGGTAAAGATTGTAAATAGGTGTAACCCTTGAACAGATCACTTTGACATTTCACTTATTTTATCATTCCAAGCTAAGAATAGACTATTTATGACTATTGTTTCCTGTGAGCTAAACATTCCTATATCTATGCAAATTAATTAGTCCTTGGTTAATTAATGATAATCATTAAATAATAAATTACTTATTAAAGGCAGGTGTCAGCCTGCATGCCTTCAATTGTATCAATAAAGGAATTCAACAGAGTGTTCGCAGTGTCTCACCTGCATTTCCATGTTGGGAGAGCCATTCCTTCTGAACACTTTTTGGGGGAGTAACAGGGGGAACAGAAATTGGGAACTGTTGGAGTGGGTGTGTGGGAACTGCAAGAGAGGTGAATGGAGATTTGGAACTGTGGAAGGGGAATGGAGGGGGGATTAGGGGGAAATGGGGTTACAGGCAAACAGAGGAGAATGGGGGGAGCATGCATTAAAAGTCTCAGGTGCATGTGAACTAACAGAAATGTGGTCAAGTGTAACACTTTGAACAATATAAATCACAAAGGAAAGTACTCTCCAACGAGAAATGGAACAAGAAGTTTGAAGATCCTTCAAAGGCTGGAATTCTTCAATTAAGCTAATGTCAAGAGACTGCGGGCATTGCAAAGCCAAATTCATGAGCCTAAATACATACTGGACAATACATATATAGTATATAGGTCAAATAATGTGAACTTACCAACTAAAAGCATTACTCTTCATTTATAGTTATTATTAAATGCATTTACTTGGTTTACTAATTCAGCATTTTCAAATTAAACTCCACAATATACAATAACTGTTTAAATTATCCTTCATTTAGAAAATCAACATTCATAAATTATGATTCATGGATTGTTCATAGATTCATTGAAAACTTCTGGGTATCTATTAAGCTGTCAATTTAAGTTGACAATTTGTCAACCACCGCAAATGTACCAATCCGAAACCTATTAAACCCCAGAGCCTCACCCGACATCTCCCCCAACATCCTGGACTCGAGGACTATCTACCATCACTTGGACCGAGTATCCTGCAACCATTGAACCCGAAATGTCCCTCTTTCCTGGATTTGAAACATCTCCACATCCCCATCACCAACCAAGGACCTGATACACCTTATCATGTGGACCCTGTTACATGTCTCTCCTCCTAATAGCCACTCTTCTGGCTGGACACAACATTCATCACCACCACCATCATCCATTCCCCCTCCCCATACACACTGCCAGACCCATGACCCTACATTTTCCCCCATCAAAACCTAATAAACCCCAGCCCCACTCAACCAAACACCTACCTTCTCTGCCAACAAACCCAATACAACTCCCTGCCACCACTTGACGTGATACCCACCTCTCCTCCTTCGTGTTACTGAACACTCCTTCCAAACCAGGTAACATAGCACCATTCTCTACCACTGCATTGATATCGTCTCTGATCTATCCTAAACACTCCAACATTTACCTGGCACCCTTCCTGCCTTGTGTCCAGGCTGGGTGGAAATGTGGCTCAGTGGTTAGCACTGCTGCCTCACAGTGCCAGGAACCTGGGCTCGATTCCACCTTTGGGCAACTTGTCAGTGTGTAGTTTATACATTGTCCCTTGCGTTTGTGTGGGTTTCCTCTGGGTGGTCTTGTCTCCTCCCACAGTCCAAAGATGTGCGGGTTAGATGGATTGGCCATAGTGTCCAGAGATGTGCAGAGTTAGCCATGAGAAATGGGGATTACAGGGATAGGGTAGCGGAGTGGGTCTGGGTAGGATGCTCTTTAGAGGGTCAGTGTGGACTCAATGGCCCAAATGGCCTGCTTCCATATTGTGGGGATTCTACGATTCTATGAACCTATCACCCCACCCAACCTGGCACCTGAAATACAACCTTATCTTACATACTTACTCTTTCACATGAACTGTCAAAGTGATTGTGCTGCAGGACAGTTACATCACAAATGTAGCAACTACTGCCATGAAACAAAGAATCATGGCTTGATGTCATCCAACTTCCCATGCCATGATGTTCCCAAGGGACAAATAGGATGTCATTAGGCTCAAATATCTGGCTTTGACTACAAGTCCAAAAATGTACAGTTCAGGTGGATTGGCCATGGGAAATGCTGGGTTATAGGGATTAGGGAAGAGGGGGACTACGTATGGGTGTGATGCTATTCAAAGGGTAGTATGTACTTTATGGGCCAAATGGCCTGATTCCACACTGTAGAGATTCAATGATTCTATAACAGACAAAGAATGCTCCATATTTTTGTTTAAAGTCATGATTATAATCTAATAATTGTTATCCAATTGTGACTACCACCCCTCGGAAAATCTGGTCCAATATTATTTGGGGAATGTACAGTATCTGTAATTAGTTGAAGTTTAAAATAATTTTAAGTCTATCGGAAAACAACTAAAATATGTTATTCCATTTATAATACAAAATAAAAGTAATAAGATCAACTAAATGCCAAACACAGTTGGAAACTCTTCACAAAGCCTTATAATTAACAATTTGATGGATCAGTCACTATACCATGGGGAAATCCTCAATGCAGAAAAATTTAAAATAAGTAAAGATACCAAGGTCGAAAACTAAAGCTCCATATCTTTAATAGAATGGGTGGAATGAGACTGAGTTGTTGGAAGTGGCAGATCCTCTATTTTAAGTCTGATGCTATCATCAAGGTATATTAAGCATCTGGAGGGCACCTCAAAAGGAGGAGGAAGAGCATCCTGGATCTCCTTACCAGGGCAGGCTGCATCTGAGAAGCTGTTGAGATATTACTTCTCCATAAGTTATCAGTCCAGCATTACCATTGCTCCTCATGCAATTCTACAGCCTCCAATCCGTCTACTACATGCCAACACATTGTCCTTTCAGGAATGAGGTTTAGAAACATTTCTTCATCAAAACCGTGGTAGAACTGTGAGCCTCTCTTAATTAAATAACACTCAATCTAATCTAATGTAATCAAAAATTAAAAGCCTATTCCAAGTGTGAAGGCATCAACATCAGTATCCACTCACAAGCAGGTACTACAAGCATCAACGTCATGAGCATCCACCAACCTTGTTGGATTGATTTAGATGTTAGATATCAGCCGCTAAAAATAGGTCTCTTCCAAACTCAGTTCGGGCAAATACACTGGAACAAGACAGAAGCCGGGCTTCAAGGATATGCTGAAAGCCAACGTGAAGAAATGTAATACTGACATTAACTTCTGCAAGACTTTTACTTTGGATCGAACCACATGGTGGCAGTGTCTGTGGCTCCATGATGACAAAGTGAGGAGGAAAATTGATAGCAGTGAAAGCAATAGGCCCACAATTCAAAATAACAACACAAGCACATATCCCACAAAGATGACACATATCTGTAGATCCAAAACTGGCGTCTTCAGATGACTGCTACTGGGTGGTGATGGACTTAAGTACCTGTATTTATGTTTTATCAGTAACAAATCTCACCTTGTAAGAGGGATGCCAAGTTGCGTCTATCAGCTACCTCTCAGGTAATTCTTCACACACAGGAATGATGAAGGACAGCTTCTAACTGACAGCATGGGATTAAGGGTGCACAGCTGCGTTTTAAATACAGTACTGACAACAGCAACTTCAGACATCCCAGCAGTGGTGAATACTTCTGCCATTGCTGAGCGCATGCCAGCATAAGCAGTGTACAAGGAAGTTCATGGGGCAAACTGTGGAGAATGGCATGAGATAACTTTGATGTGGAGGAGCCAGTGTTGGACTGGGGTGGACAAAGTTAAAAGAGCTCACAGAGAGAAATCCTCCACTAAACATCTAGCTGATTTTTGGTAAACTTTAGTTACTTATTTGCCCTTCTACATAACCCACAAAATTTGATTGCTGAAATGTATGTTGGCCAGCAATTAGTGCAATTCTGTGAACCAAGAGAGAATCAAGATGTTACTTCCAGTGAATCATTAGAGTGTAATATTGAGCTCTTTAAGATGAGGATTACAGGAAATAGGTCAATTACAGGCAAAATCATCAACTGGCCTAAGAGTACATTGAAAAGAAAACTGCTACATTGTGGCATTTTATGGATTGTATTTTTAATCAAAACTGTTTCAGATGTGGATATACTTAGAGCCATGTTATAATTTTCAAAGGGAAGAACAGTGCTTTTGTGGTTTCTGTTATGATCAGCTCTCACTGCACAAGCATTCAATGAGTTTGCATAGGAATCATGGTTTACTGCAGAGACACGGATTTTCTTGGCCCAGGAACCAAACTGAGTTGGAGTTTATTTTTTGCTCTGTATCATCCAATTCTTACTCCATAAATAATTCATTTGATTTAGTAATGTCTTGAATTAATTTACTTAAAAATAAACACCAGAATCTTTTTCATGCCACAATGGCCAGGGCTTCAAAGGCGTCTGTCAGAGTAGACGTTTCATAAAATACACTTCCAAGTAGATAACTTTTTTCAGTAAGAAATACGAGGAGTTCCCTTACCTTAATTATCCTGTGGATATCATCATGCCATGTTGAGTACAATAAGATCAATGAGAGAAGGAAGCATTTTGCCATATGCCACAGATTAGCAAAAGAGATGAAAGACCAAATCAGGGACAAGAAAATCTCTGTAAAACCACAGAAAAGATTGAAGCATGCCCTTTGGATCTTTGTGTTATTAATTCCCTGGAGCTAAATAGAATCTGAATTTGATATCAGAGCTTGTGTTAGTGACAATTTGTACAAGATGTCCAAGTAAGTCATTTTAACTGCCCAATTAACTTCAAATGGATGAAATACATAAACTGTACATTTTTATAGGAAACCTAATGGAAGATATTGTGCATACCTCTTCAGAAATTAACAGAGCTTTCCATAAGTAATATTTCAATCCAAGTATTTATCTGGAGTGCTGGTTCAACATAACTTCAAGAAAATTGTACTTCAGTGTCTATCTGGATTTAATTATGTTTTTTTCATATGAGAATATGGAATGTACTTTTGTGCACTTGCATTTCTCCATACAAGTACATCAAAATTTTCATTTTCAAAGTCTAAATTTCATTAATTTTGCAAGGAGTCAGCATTGATCATTGCAATGAAATAGCCAGGAAATATTGTTTATAAAGTTAGAGAAAGAATGAGCAGGGGAAGTTAGATAAGAGTTTGCAGAAGCCCAACAAAGTTTGGATAATGCGGGAAAAGGTATTTTATTAATAATGCTGTTAGCCAGGACAACTGGTACACTCAAATGATCACATGCCCATACGATATAAGAGAAGTAGACCATTCAGCCCATTGAGTCTGAGATCATAGTTGTACTGAAAATTCTCAAGTCCACTTTTCTGCTTTCACCCCATAACTCTCCATTCCCTCATTGATGTCAGTCTATCTTTGTCAGTCTTGAATATTCTTAATGACCCAGCCTCGACAACTCTCTGCAGAGAAGAATTCCACTCCTCTATGATTCACTGCTCAGTGCAAAGAAATACCTTATCTCTCTTCATTGAGCAACCCTTACTCTGTGACTATGCTCTTTGGTTCTAACCACTTCCACAAGGGGAAACAACCTACATGCATCCATCTAGTCAAATCCCCTAAAAACGTTATTTTTCTCAATTCTATAAAGTACAGGCACAACCTATTGAATTTGCCCTCGTTAGAAAATCCTTCCATGCTCAGGATCAACCTAGTGAAACCTTTTTTTGAGCTGCCTCCAATGTCAGTATATCTTTCCTTAGCTAAGGGGACTAAAATTGGTTACATTATTCTGGATGTGCTCTAAATAGTAGCTTGAATAGTTTCAGCAAGGCTTCCTTTTTTATTTGTTCTCCAGTCCGTTTAAAATAAAGACTAGCAGTTCATTTACTTTTCCAATTACCTGAACTCGTATGCTAGTTCTTTTGTGATTTATGAATGAGGACTCCTGGATTCCTCTATACTGCAGTCTTGCTCCATTTAGATAATATCTAGAAGTAATACAGCCTTTTAGCTTAACACATTCACTACTCTGCTTAGATAATCCTCAGGTACTACACTAAACCATTGATAGAAGGACATTACAACACAAATAAGAATACTCAGCACTCTATGCCAAGAAAAATACTCCAATGCCTATATAGCTTTTTAACTTCAACCAAGAACTAAGAATATTCTCGAGACGGATGAGGGAGGCACCTCTTAATGTATATCCTCATCATCATCAGCATTCTTGGATCCTCTGGCTGAGAGATATCTGTGCAGTTGGACCCTGGAACAGAAGCTGCCCTTGCATTGATGCTTCTGGAAGTGCCTCTATCTGCACAATGACACTTATCATCCTGTATATGCTGGGCACAAGCTGACAGAAGTGAGTCTGCTGTCTCCACCTGCTCCGAAGCTAGTGTGTCAATGTGATTGAAAGTAAAGGCCACCACATCAGACATAGGGAACTGAACAGGTCACCAGGTTTCATGGTCACCATGATCAAGGCTAGAATATCAATTCCAGATTTACTAATCGAAATGAAATGCCAGCAGCTACTGTGTCCCCAGAACACGAACATGGTGCTCTGGATCAGTATTCCATTGACATTAATGCTGTGACATCATCATTCTTAGATAATGCACGCATCACAGGTTGTGGAGAAGAACATTGTGGCAGCCTAGAATTTGTGCAATTGTCGGAAGCTGATCTAAATACCTTCCCAGTGAAGTTATACCTGAGGTTGTACAGAAACAGACTTTACTTCTGAGAGTAAGCTGACATACAATAGCTATGATATGTAAAGTTAAAAGTTCATAAGTATTTAAAATGTGGCACTACAAACCTATTGGACTGAACATTGAATTACACTGGGAGCCTGGGAAGCTTTGAGATATGTCCAGACGGATTCCATGTGGAGGCCAGCAGGTAAACGTTATCACATGTATCTGAGAGTCTACTGTATGACTAATTGCTTAGCTATGCAATTAGAAGGTATGTGAGGCTTTCATGTAATACAGCCAACCTCAGGCTCTTAAACTAAGACTGTCCCCTTTAAAGGAAAGCAACATTTTTGAACTAAACGCAAACAGAGGTTTTGGAAAACTGGTCAAGAAAAATGGTGCTCCAAGCAAGAGAGAGCTCCAAGATTATGTCATGGTGGGTTGAATGCTCCCATGTTTTGGCTTCCTGTCAGTTTTGGGTAACTTCACGGATGGTGTCCCTCTTTAAGCCCAGGCGGTTTGTCTCATGCAATTTCCCATTGCTCACTTCATTAAAAAGGCACACTGCTATCATATAATTTTGGAGTCCAACACTGGTGGAAGTGCTGACCAGAACACGTTATGGTGTTCGTTGCCATGGGCAACATGTTTAAAGCCCAGCTGCACACAGGTTCAAATGCTTCCAACTTGGTCTGAAGAAGCCACCTGGGGCAGTGCAGCATTCATGGTCTGAAAGAATGCTCAACAACGCTGCAAGAAGGTGAATGACCTTCTGAGATTTGAAAGGCTAAGTACTTCTCTCTACTACTTCACATTGACTCTAACTCTGCCATTGCACCCACTTGCCACCAAGGCTCAACATCTATCACATTCAGTATTATATGCAGCCTCAATGGATCTCACTGACTCCATCCTCTCAAACTACTAATCCTTACTGCCCTCTGAACTTCCTACTTACTAGGAAAACCGCAATAACTTTCTTGACTGCAGATGGGGCCTGACTAACCTCCTTGACTGGACTAAGAATTACTCCCCTTCGTCTTTGAGACATGGCCATTGGGTTGAAGCTCATTCAGTGTAAATTGCTGCCACATACTATAGATGTGACACTAACACAGCACTGTGCCATTTAGCAACATGGTCACCTACTAAATTGATCAGCGGTACCAAAGGTGACTAGGTGCCTGTATTTGCATTCTAAAAGTGAAGGCAGGACACTCCTACTACAAGCGTGTAAGTTCTGACTGAAGAGGCATTGCACTAAAAGACAAAACAAGGCAGAGATGGTACAAGCTTTCTTGGACTCTTCATGTGGATGCACTGATTACAAAGGCCCAACAATGTCTCTTCTTCCTCAGGCAGCTGAGGAAATTTGGCATGACGGCAAATACCCTTGCCAATTTTTGTAGGTGCGCCATAGAGAATATTCTGTCTGGATGTATCACTACTTGATCTGGCAACTGCACCATTCAAGATTGGAGACAGGTACAGAGAGTGGTGAACTCAGCCCAGACAATCACAAAGGCCAACCTCCCATTTATAGAATCCGTCTACCAGGTCCGCTGTCAAGGAAAGGCTGCCAGTATTCTTAAACATCTATCCCACCCTGGCAATGTTTTTCTACAACCTCTACCTTTGGGAAGAAGGTACAGAAGCCTGAACACACACACACCAGCTGATTTTGTAACAGTTTCTAACCTATCATCGTTAGAATACTGAATGGACTCTCAAACTCTTAAAACTCACCTGTGTTATGTTTTTGCCAATGTTTACCTATTATTTACTATCGATGCTACCTAACTCTGTGATCTGCCTGTATTGCTCACAAGACAAAGCTTTTCACTGTGCCTCGGTACACGTTACAATAAATTCAATTCAATTCAATTAAAGCATCTAAGTTGGCTCAAACTGAGTGAGCACTGAGTATGCAAGCTTTGAGCCCTGAGATATACCTTGCTCCAATACATGAGATGATATCTATCCTTGCACCCAAAGTGGCTAGGCAGCAGCATCGCAAGATAAAGGTGAGCTCCAAAGTCAATACTAAAGTTTTGAACTGTATTATAAGTGTGCCCAAGATGTTTTATGATACTAGATGATGTTGGTGCATTGCTGATGCCAACCTCCATGAACAAAGGGTGCAGGAGTATGCCTAGAAATATTGGGTATTTTGCTCAAGATGGATGTCTGGAGAAAACACCAGTGAGATGTCGATGCCAAGTTACCACTCTGACTTTCATGTCGAGAATTGGTGCTGCGCAGTTTCGTTTTACTAACTGGGAAAATAGCAATCTGTTAATAAATGAGGGAAAATTGGGCAATGATGAGATGATAATGCTTGAAAGTAACCCCCTGACCATTCAATATTGAGATTCTCACCTTGCTGTTGAAGCCTTAAGCAGAAAATCAGACTTTTTTCTCTACCTTGCAAATCTCATTCTTGCCATACTCTTCCAACTTTCCTCACCATTATCCACATTTCTCAGTCAGTGGGAAAAGGTTTTGATGGATGGCCTTGAGGTTGTCATGCAGCAGCCTCAACAGGGATCGAAGCATCAATGTCTCAGGCAGTACGGTGCAGCACATCCCCTTTTCCAGTTACACTCAGGACGCTTACTCAACATTTTTCTAGGCAGCCACTGCCTCAAGCACCTCCTAATGATGTCAGCATCTCAATGCTGGCTGGACAGCTATGAAAGTCCCATCACTACATGTAACATAAGCATTGACATGCAATCCCTTCTTTTGCATGAAAAAGAGACTTGTAGTTCAAGAGGACACATTGAACTGGCAGGAGACTGGTATAATTCCACTCTGTCATCCCCCTTTGGAGATAACACTTAGGCCATCTTTATACCTTTGAAGAGGGGCACGTCTTGGTAGGTGCCTGCTCAGCACTGTGTACTTGAGCACAAAATCAGGATCTGCAAGTTTTGAGTCAATGGGCACAAGCAGGCAATGGAAAAGAATGACTCCAGTGCCAGATTATAAGAGGACATGGTCATAGACATATCCCAATGTGTGGAAGCCTGATGAGACCCTAATGGGTGGTCTATGTGAGAAAGCTGATGAGCATGCTTAATAGGAAGCTCAGTACATTGACCCATTGTCAAATAGTGTTATGTCTCTAAGAGAAAGTGAGGACTGCAGATGCTGGAGATCAGAGCTGAAAAATGTGTTGCTGGAAAAGCACAGCAGGTCAGGCAGCTTATGCCCGAAACGTCGATTCTCCTGCTCTTTGGATGCTGCCTGACCTATGCGCTTTTCCAGCAACACATTTTTCATCAGTGTTATGTTTCTGTCAAGCAGAATGGAGGAGTCTGGCTCCAAAATAGCAGAAAGCATTGTGCAAAGCTTCCTTTCCCTGCAGCCTCTGATCAATGCCCTAAGGCAACAGCACAATACCACATCTATACTCCACTAACTCTCAGTTCTAAACATTAATTTGTCAAATAAACTGGCTCTGCTTCATCCAAATTTGATATTCTGGTGTCATATTCATTGGTAGGGTTGTGTAATGTCAGGAGGGCATTCCTCTTGAGGCTTCTGATCTGTTCTGGTAATGAATAAACAGGTACCTTTCTCAGGAGCATATGCCTCATGAGTTGCAGTGCATAACCCATGCTAGAAACCTGTGGCAGTTTAGCTTGAAAACAAAAGTATTCCACTTCTTGCTTTGAAGGTATAGCTTGAGTTCTTACAGTGGTTAGCACTGCTACCTCACAGCGCCAGAGACCCCGGTTCAATTCCCGCCTCAGGTGACTGACTGTGTGGAGTTTGCACATTCTCCCCGTGTCTGCGTGGGTTTCCTCTGGGTGCTCCGGTTTCCTCCCACAGTCCAAAGATGTGCAGGTCAGGTGAATTGGCCATGCTAAATTGCCCATAGTGTTAGGTAAGGGGTAAATGTAGGGTATGGGTGGGTTGCGCTTCGGCGGGTCGGTGTGGACTTGTTGGGCCGAAGGGCCTGTTTCCACACTGTAAGTAATCTAATCTAATTCCTTTCAAACAGTCACAGCAGTCATGCATTTTGCTTTCTGTGAGCCAAATGTAAACTCGTAAGCAGAGTAGAAACGTTTGCTACATGCATTCGTGTTGCAGTATGAACATTGAGGACTTGTTTTCATTGTACACAAACTTTTAAAGGCATAGATCCGGCAAGGAATCCATCTATCATCCTTTTTTTTGTGGACAGCCATTGAGATGTTTCAGAAATTACATGGCTGTAAAATAAGTAAATCAAAGCTAAAAGGTAGCATTAATATATTTCATATTTCCCATTTGATTATTTTTTAATATCAGTGATCAGAACCAGATATTACTGCAATAGATTCCACAGCCAAACACTTCAAAGGCAATTAACCTGTTAATGGAACTTGTCTCCATTGAATACTTGAGGAAAATCCCTATTCATGCATTCTTACACATTGCATGATCCACTTCACTACTTCAAATAAGGACATGCGAGAGTAGCAGAGAGTATGAAAGTGATAGGGTTAGGCCTGATGTCCTAATGTAAAAATGTATTTGCCAAACTAATACAACAATTTTCAATATATTATTTTTATTCACTCATTGAAAACTTCAGGTTAATCTATAATTATTGTAAATGTACAGTAGTTGAAACAGGGAATGATGACCCCCAGGTTGTGATACAACACAGAATATTTTATTTCGCTTACTCGGACTAAAACCCATTCACCACAGAATTGTTACAGTGCTAAAGGAGAATATTTGGCTCATTACGTCTGCACTAGCTCTCAAAAATGAGCAATTCAATTACTGTCATTCTCCTGTCTTGTTTCATAACCCTCAGCATTCCTCCCTTCCGATAATAGTCTAACTCCCTTTTGAATGCCTTCTTTTGAACTCGTCTGCATCACATTGGCCAGCAGTAAGTTCCTAAGCACTCTGTCTGTGAGAATGCTAAATATTATGTTGCTTTTGCTTCTTTTGCCAATTATTTTATATTTGTGCTGTCTCAGAGTTATACAGTGCTGAAAAGGCCCTTCAGCCGAACATGACTGCACCAACATAACTCCCATCAAAGATGCGCTAATCCCAATTTCCTGCACTTGTCCCATATCCTTGAATGTTATGGTATTTGAGTGCTCATCCAAATATTTTTTAAAGGTAAGGTTTCCAGCTTCCACTACCTTCTCAAGCAATGAATTCCAAATTCCCACTATCTACTTAATGAAACTGCTTTTTTCCCAAATCCACTCAATCTCCTGCCCCTTACTCCAAAGCTGTGCCCCCTCATGATTGACCCCTCAACCAAGGGGAACAACTGATCTCTATTCACCCTGTCCTTACCCCCTCATAATCTTATACGCCTCAATCATGTTCCCCCCCACCCTCCATCAGACTTTTCTACTCTAGAGAAAACAAGACAAGCCTATTTGGTCTCCCCTTATAGCTTAATTTCTCCATCCCAGGCAACATCCTGGTACGCCTCCTTTGTACTCCCTCTAGTGCTCATATTCTTCATGTAGTGAGTTGACTGGAATTGCACGCAGTACTCCAGCTGTGGCCTAACCAATGGCCTCTCCAACTCCAACATTACCTTTTTGCTTTTATACTCTATGCCATGACTGATGAAAACAATTGCCCTATATGCCTTCCTAACTATCTTTTTAACATGCTCTGTCAACTTCAGAGATCTGTGAATAATTACCCCAAGATCCCTCTGCTCTTCTAGGCTACCCGGTGTCCTACCATTCATTAAGTACTCAGTCAAGTTGTTCCTTCTTCCAAAATGCATCACCTTGCTCTTATCAGAGCCAAGTACAATCTGCCACTGGTCTATCCATCTGACCAATCCACCTATACCTTTGTGTAATCTACAACTATCTTTTTCAATACTGACCACTTGACATTTTTGGTGTCATCTTCAAATTGGCTTAACATTCTCCCCACATTGTCATTGATATCATTTATGTATAAGAGAAGCAATAAGAGTCCCTGTACTGATCCTTGTGATACACTACTGGACATTGGCTCCAGTCACTGAAACAGCCTTCTACCTCTACCCTTTGTGTCCTATTACTAGGACAGTTTCTAATCCACCTCACCTAGTTTTCCTCAATACTATAAGCTTTAACCTTCTCAACCTGTCTCCCGTGTGAGACCTCATCAAATATTTTGTTAAAATCCAAATAAACTACATCAACCAAACTTCCCTCATCCACACACTTGATCACCCTTCTAAGAAATCCTGACAAATTCTAATAGACCTCTATCTGACAAAGCCATGCTGACTTTTCCTGATTAACACATGCTATTCCAAGTGGATATTCATTTGCTCCTTCAGAATTTTCTCCAACAGTTTCTCTACCACTCACATGAGACTAACTGGTCTGAAATTGCCTGATTCAATTCTACCACCCTTCTTGAAAAGTGAAACCACATTAGATGTCTTCCAGTCCTCTGGTTCTTCCCTCATAGCCAGATAGGAATTAAAAATTTGCATCAGAGCCGCTGCAATTTCCTGCCTTGCCTTCCACAGCAGCCTGTGATGTAATTCATCTGGCCAAGAGATTTGTCCAACAAAGGTTCCAATACCTCCCCCTTTCCTATGTTAAACAGTATAAGTTCCTTACAGTCAATTTTCCTGAATTCCGTTTCCAGCATTCCTGAACCTACATTTTTCCTTTTCCAGAGTGAGACTGAGGAGAAGTATTCATTTAACATCCTTCCAACATCCTGCAGCATCACACAGAGGTTGCCCCTGGGTCCCTAATGGGCCCTGCTCTTTCCCTGGTTAACCTCCCTCTGTTGTAGGTTTACCTGCATGGAGCTGTTCCCAATCAACTCTGGCCAGATCCTGCTTTATTTTAATAAAATCTGCCTTTTCCCAATCCAAAACCATCTTTTACAGGTCATCATTTTTACCTGTCCAGAAAAACATTTTGAATTTTACCATGTTCTGGTCGGTATTGCTAAAGAGTTCCCTCACTACCACATTGAACACTGATCCAGCTTCTTGCCCCTTTGAACCAGATCCAGCACTGTACCAGCCCTTGTTGGGCCTTCTATTTATTGATACAAAAAACTCCCCAGGATATATTTCAAGAAATCTGTCCCCTCTAACTATGACTGCCCCAATTTATGCTTGGAAATCTGAAATCCATTAGTATAATTACCCAGTTATTATTCTGACACACCTTTGTGAACTATCTATGTATTTGCTTCTCTATTTCCCATTGACTTTTTGTGGGCCTATAATATCTCTCAGTAAAGTGGCTGCCCTCTTATCATTCCTAAGTTCTACCCACAAAGCATTGTTTGAAGACAATTCCAAGATATTATCTCTCTTTATTATAGTAATTAATTCTTTAATTAATCATGTTACATCACCACTCTTTTTACACCCTTCTCTCTGTCTTGCCGAAAGATTGTATAACCCAGAATGTTGAGTTGCCAGTCCAGCCCTTCCCGAACCCATATTTCTTTGATGACAATGACATAATAATTCTATGTGTCAATCCACAACCGTTAACTCACTAGTCATATCTATTACATTCCAAGCATTAAAGACCATTCAGTCTTGACTTACTCTCTTGACACTTTACATAGCTGAACTCATTATGACTTGTTTCCTTTGCTATAGCATAATGTTTCTTTGCTTCATCGATATTCTGTGTCCTATCTCCCTGTCAGACTAGTTTAAATTCCTCCCAACAAAGTCAGCAAACCTACCTGCGAGGATATTGATCCTAATGTGGTTCAGATGCAGACCATCCCATTTGCATGTTCCACCTTCCCCAAAAATGGTTATCCTGGAATCTAAAACCCTTCCTCTTGCACCAACTCTTGATCCACACATTCATCTGCCCTATTTTCCTATTTCTAAACTCACTAGCATATGGCACCGGGAGTAATCTAGTGGTTTCAACCATTGAGATCCTGTTTTTTTAATCTACTGTTTAGCTCCCTGAATGTTTTATGCAAGACCTCATTTCCCACTTTGCCCATGTCATTGGTACCAACATGTACCACAACCTCTAACTCGTCACCGTCCCCGTAAAGGATGCCCTGAAGCCATTTGGTGACATCCCTGACCCTGGCACCATGGAGGCAACACACCACCCTAGAGTCACATCTTTGACCACAGAAATGCCTGTCCACTCCCCTGACTGAAGAATCCCAAACCACTATTGCTCTTCCTTTCTTTTTCCTTCCCCTTATACAGTCAGGCCACTTGTGATCCCACAGCTTAGCTCTGACTGCATTCCTCCGAGGTACCAGCACCCTCATTCGCTTCCAAAATGGAATATCTTTTAGTCAGTAGAGCCCCAGGGGACCCCTGCACTACCTGTTCTTTCTGGACTGTTTGGTGGATCTGCCATAAATACTCTGCACAGATTTCTCATGATTTTGAACACATCAATCAAATTCCTCTCAACCTTCTTTTCTGCAAGAACATCATCCTTAACTTATCCAATCCAGCTTCACAACAGAAAGTTCTCAGTTACAGTACCACTCTCATGAACTTTTTCTGCACCCTCTCCAATGTTTTCACATCCTTCCTAAAGTGTAGTGACCAGAACTGGATATAAGGGTTGAAAAATGTGGTGCTGGAAAAACACAGCAGGCCAGGCAGCATCCGAGGAGCAGGAGAATCGACGTTTTGGGCATAAGCCCTTCTTCAGGAATAAAACTGAGGACACACTGGTATCTCCTACAAAAAATGTCTGCTTTATTAACCATTCAGTCCTGCAACTTATATACACCCAGACCTAATGCTCCTGCACCCCTTTAAGGGTTGTACTTTATAGTGTCTCTCCATGTTCTTCCTATCAAAATGAATCAGTTCATATTTCTCTGCATTAAGAACCTGATTTTTTCTAGTTGAATAGGTTACTGCAATAAAAGCAGATCAAACAAGGCTTCTCGAAAGGTAAATGGCTTTCCAAATATTCTGTAGCTGATCATTCTTACGGCTTTACACCATTTCCAGGGCATAATAGGAATCAGTTGTTTATTTCAGACAGACACATCATTACTATTGCAGCAGCAGACAAGTATAATTCTATACAAATGGTTGTTTGCCTGCCTGGACACTATGGTTGCTGAGGGGTCACTTGTCATGAGTAGTTTAGCTGCAGAGAGAAATCACAGATAACAATCCACTGTAAATCCAACTTGAATAATGATAAGGGTATCCTTTTTTCTCTCTCAGGGGGTTATGATTCTTTGAATCCTCTTTCCTACAAAGTAGTAGGAGTAGGGTCAAGTGAATATTTTTAAACCTAAGTTGGATAGTTGATAGATAATAGAGTTAAAAGATATCAGATGTAAAGAGGAAAGTAGATGACACAATCAGATCAGCCATTGTCTCATTGAACATTTGAGCAGGCTTGCGGGGTCAAATAACACATATATCCCCCTCTGTTTGTATGTACAGATGTAGTCTGATGCACAGTCACATGCTTAAGGCCCAGTCTGTTCTTCATGAATTAAAAGCTTCTTGCACCAGAGGATATGGATTTAGAGATCCTCAGATTGGAGATAGTGACCTTCAGAGATACTCTGAGCTGAGGCCATCTGGAGAAAAATGGTTAGACACTTTATTTAAATACCTTTAATGGTTGTGTGCTTGTATTCTGGGCACAGACATCCCTTCTATTCAAATGTGTCATGTTGTATTTCATACTAAATGCTGAGAGAAAAAAATAATCTTTGAGAATTGAATACTGTACTCAGTGGATATGATACTTGCCTGACAACCTAGACTTCATGAGTTCAGCTGTCATTGTGGGAGATTGTAACATTAAAAGCAAACTTCTGATGAAAAATGTGATTATCCGCCCAAATATCACCTTCTTTGTCTTGGTGTTAATATTGCTGTTCAAATTATATTCCTACAAAACACCTGATACTATTTAAAGTGGTGACAAGTTGTGTTTTGCTGCTGCTGATTGGTAAACCTGTTTATTTTGCATTTGACACCAGAAGAAAACAAATCGAAAGGTGTTGAATTTTCAGAAAAACGTGGTTGGTTCAGTAATGTCTATTGGAAATTAATTTGGTTTTCATTCTATCTTTGGCTTAAGCATAGCTCTGAGCTCAGGAAGAAGGTAAGGCAAAGGGCATCTGGAGCATCAAGCCTGTCTTCTGACTTCAGTTTTGATGCCTACACTATTTCAACTCACCAACTTTCTGTGTCTGTAGATTGTGAAGGAGCAAAAGTGGCCGTTAGTAGAGTGATAGGTACTTCTTGTCAAATGTGGGAGTTTAAAGGGAGTTTAAACAGACACAGAGATGGGCTCAAGTGCGTATACTTCAATGCAAGGAGTATCAGAAATAAGGTGGGTGAACTTAAGGCATGGATCGGTACCTGGGACTACGATGTTGTAGCCATCACGGAAACATGGATAGATGAGGGACAGGAATGGCTGTTGGAGGTTCCTGGGTACAGATGTTTCAGTAAGATTAGGGAGGGTGGTAAAAAAGGAGGGGGGGTGGCATTGCTAATTAGAAATGGTATAACGGCTGCAGAAAGGAAGTTTGAGGGGGATCTGCCTCTGGAGGTAGTATGGGCTGAAGTCAGAAATAGGAAAGGTGCAGTCACCTTGTTGGGTGTTTATTATAGGCCCCCCAATAGCAGCAGAGATGTGGAGAAACAGATTGGGAAACAGATTTTGGAAAGGTGCAGAAGCCACAGGGTCGTAGTCATGGGCGACTTCAACTTCCCAAATATTGATTGGAAGCTCTTTCGATCAAGTAGATTGGATGGGGCGGTGTTTGTGCAGTGTGTCCAGGAAGCTTTTCTAACGCAGTATGTAGATTGTCCAACCAGAGGGGAGGCCATATTGGATTTGGTACTCGGTAACGAACCGGGACAAGTGGTGGGCTTGTTAGTGGGTGAACATTTTGGTGATGGCGACCACAATTCTGTGACTTTCACCTTGGTTATGGAGAGAGATAGGTGCGCACAACAAGGAAGTTTCTACAATTGGGGGAAGGGAAATTACGATGCTGTAAGACAGGATTTGAGGAGCATACGTTGGGAGCATAGGCTGTTAGGGAAGGATGTGGTGGAAATGTGGGACTTTTTCAAGGAGCAGATACGACGTGTCCTTGATATGTATGTACCGATCAGGCAGGAAAGAAATGGTCGTGTGAGGGAGCCTTGGTTGACGAGGGAGGTTGAATGTCTAGTAAAGAGGAAGAAGGAGGCTTACATAAGGTTGAGGAAACAAGGTTCAGACAGAGCAGTGGAGGGATACAGGATAGCCAGAAGGGACCTGAAGAAAGGGATTAGGAGAGCTAAGAGAGGGCATGAAAAATCCCTGGCGGATAGGATCAAGGATAACCCCAAGGCATTCTATGCGTATGTGAGAAACCTGAGAATGACGAGAACGAGGGTAGGTCCGATCAAGGACAGTGGTGGGAGACTGTGTATTGAGTCGGAAGAGATAGGAGAGGTCTTGAACAAGTACTTCTCTTCAGTATTTACGAACGAGAGGGACTGTATTGTTGAAGAGGAGAGTGTGAAACGGACTGATAAGCTAGAAGAGATATCTGTTAGGAAGGAAGATGTGTTGGACATTTTGAACAACTTGAGGATAGACAAGTCCCCCGGGCCTGACGGGATATATCCTAGGATTATGTGGGAAGCAAGAGAGGAAATTGCAGTACCGTTGGCAATGATCTTCTCGTCTTCACTGGCAACGGGGGTGGTACCAGGGGACTGGAGAGTAGCGAATGTTGTGCCCCTGTTCAAAAAAGGGAATAGGGATAACCCCGGGAATTACAGGCCAGTTAGTCTTACTTCTGTGGTAGGCAAAGTAATGGAAAGGGTACTGAGGGATAGGATTTACGAGTATCTGGAACGGCACTGCTTGATTAGGGACAGCCAGCACGGATTTGTGAAGGGTAGGTCTTGCCTTACAAGTCTTATTGAATTCTTCGAGGAGGTGACCAAGCATGTGGATGAGGGTAGAGCAGTGGATGTAGTGTACATGGATTTTAGTAAGGCATTTGATAAGGTTCCCCATGGTAGGCTTATGCGGAAAGTCAGGAGGCATGGGATAGAGGGAAATTTGGCCAATTGGATAGAAAACTGGCTAACCGGTCGAAGTCAGAGAGTGGTAGTAGATGGTAAATATTCAGCATGGAGTCCAGTTACAAGTGGAGTTCCGCAGGGATCAGTTCTGGGTCCTCTGCTGTTTGTAATTTTTATTAATGACTTAGATGAGGGAGTCGAAGGGTGGGTCAGTAAATTTGCAGATGATACAAAGATAGGTGGAGTTGTGGACAGTGAGGAGGGCTGTTGTCGGCTGCAGAGGGACTTAGATAGGATGCAGAGCTGGGCTGAGGAGTGGCAGATGGAGTTCAACCCTGCCAAGTGTGAAGTTGTCCATTTTGGAAGAACAAATAAGAATGCGGAATACAGGGTTAATGGTGAGTAGGTCGTACGAGGATAGGTTGAGAGTTCTCGGCCTTTTCTCGTTGGAACGGCGAAGGATGAGGGGTGACTTGATAGAGGTTTATAAGATGATCAGAGGAATAGATAGAGTAGACAGTCAGAAACTTTTTCCCCGGGTACAACAGAGTGTTACAAGGGGACATAAATTTAAGGTGAAGGGTGGAAGGTATAGGGGAGATGTCAGGGGTGGGTTCTTCACCCAGAGAGTGGTGGGGGCATGGAATGCGCTGCCCGTGGGAGTGGTACAGTCAGATTCATTGGCGACCTTTAAGCGGCATTTGGATAGGTACATGGATGGGTGCTTAATCTAGGATAGAAGTTCGGCACAACATCGTGGGCCGAAGGGCCTGTTCTGTGCTGTATTGTTCTATGTTCTATGTTCTAAGGGCAGATTATATCTGCCATAAATGCTGTTGGTTGCGAATCTAATCAGCTCGAATAGATCGGTTGGAGAGACAATTTGAAGCAATGATGATTTTGCAACAGCAACAGTATGTGATGGATGGCAGTTGTAGGAAGGGGGAAACGTCACAGATACAGTCACATAGATGGGTTAACTCTAGGAAAGGTGAGAGAGGTAGGCAGTTAGTGCAGGAGTCTTTTGTGAATATACCCATTTCAAACAAGTGTGCTGTTTGGAAAATGTAGGGAGTGATTCTCAGGGGAACTTAACACGAACAGCCAAATTTCTGGTATTGAGACTCTAATGCAACGAGTGGTACATTGGGTTCCAAAAGATCAATTGTGTTAGGGGATTCTCTTGTCCGAGGTACAGACAGACATTTCTGTGGCCAGCAGTGAAAAATCAGAATGGTGTGTTGCTTCCCTGGTGCGAGGATCAAGGATGTCTCAGAGAGGGGGTGCAGAATGTTCTCACAGGGAAGAGGGGCCAGCGAGAGGTCATTGTCCACATTGGAACCAATGTCATAGGAAGGGAAAAGGTTGAGATTACAGAGAGTTAGGCAGGAATTTAAAAAGGAGGTCCTCTAGAGTAGTAATATCTGGATTACTCCCAGTGCTACGAGCTAGTGAGGGCAGGAATAGGAGGATAGAGCAGATGAATGCATGACTGAAGAGCTGGTGCATGGGAGAAGGATTCACAATTTTTGGATCATTGGAATCTCTTTTGGGGTAGAAGTCACCTGTACAAGAAGGACAGATTGCACCTAAATTGGAAGGGGACTAATATATTGGCAGGGAAATTTGCTAGACTGGCTCAGGAGGATTTAAACTAGTAAGGTTTGGTAGGGGGGGGGGTGGAAATGGGTGGGACCCAGGGAGATAGTGAGGAAAGAGATCAATCTGAGATGGGTACAATTGAGAACAGAAGCGAATGAAGCAGTCAGGGCAGGCAGGGACAAGGTAGGAATAATAAATTAAACTGCATTTATTTCAATGCAAGGGGCCTAACAGTGAAGGCAGTTGAACATGGTTAGGAACATGGGACTGGGATATCATAGCAATTACAGAAACATGGCTCAGGGATGGGCAGGACTGGCAGCTTACTGTTCCAGGATACAAATGCTATAGGAAGGATAGAAAGGGAGGCAAGAGAGGAGGGCGGGTGGGGGTGACATTTTTAATAAGGGATAGCATTACAGCAATGCTGACGGAGGATATTCCTGGAAATACATCCAGGGAAGTTATTTGGATGGAACTGAGTAATAAGAAAAGGATGATCACCTTACTGGGATTGTATTATAGACCCCCTATTAGTCAGAGGGAAATTGAGAAACAAACTTGTAAGGGGATCTCAGTTATCTGTAAGAATAATAGGGTGGTTATGGTAGGGGATTTTAACTTTCCAAACATAGACTGGGACTGCCATAGTGTTAAAGGTTTAGATGGAGAGGAATTTGTTAAGTGTGTACAAGACAATTTTCTGATTCAGTATGGGGATGTACCTACTAGAGAAGGTGCAAAACTTGACCTCCTCTTGGGAAATAAGGCAGGGCAGGTGACTGAGGTATCACTGGGGGAGCACTTTGGGGTCAGTGACCATAATTCCATTAGATTTAAAATAGTGTTGGAAAAGGATAGACCAGATCTAAAAGTTGAAGTTTTAAATTGGAGAAAGGCCAATTTTGACGGTATTAGGCAAGAATTTTCTAAAGCTGATTGGGGGCGGATGTTCACAGGTAAAGGGACTGCTGGAAAATGGGAAGCCGTCAGAAATGAGATAACCAGAATCCAGTGAAAGTACATTCCTGTCAGGGTGAAAGGAAAGGCTGGTAGGTATAGGGATTGCTGGATGACTAAAGAAATTGAGGGTCTGGTTCAGAAAAAGAAGGAAGCATATGTCAGGTATAAAATCTTCGAGGAGAAAGTGAGGACTGCAGATGCTGGAGATCAGAGCTGAAAATGTGTTGCTGGAAAAGCACAGCAGGTCAGGCAGCATCCAAGGAGCAGGAGAATTGACATTTCGGGCATAAGCCCTTCTTCAGGAATGAGGAAAGTGTGTCCAGCAGGCTAAGATAAAAGGTAGGGAGGAGGGACTTGGGGAGGGGCATTGGAAATGCGATAGGTGGAAGGAGATCAAAGTGAGGATGATAGGCCGGAGTGGGGTGGGGGCGGAGAGGTCAGGAAGAAGATTGCAGGTTAGGAAGGCGGTGCTGAGTTCGAGGGATTTGACTGAGACAAGGTGGGGGGAGGGGAAGTGAGGAAACTTGAGAAATCTGAGTTCATCCCTTGTTATTGCAGGGTTCCTAGGCGGAAGATGAGGCGCTCTTCCTCTAACCGTCGTATTGCTATGGTCTGGCGATGGAGGAGACCAAGGACCTACATGTCCTTGATGGAGTGGGAGTGGGAGTTGAAGTGTTGAGCTATGGGGTGGTTGGGTTGGTTGGTCTGGGTGTCCCAGAGGTGTTCTCTGAAACGTTCCGCAAGTAGGCGGCCTGTCTCCCCAATATAGAGGAGGCCACATCGGGTGCAGCGGATACAATAGATGATGTGTGTGGAGGTGCAGGTGAATTTGTGGCGGATATGGAAGTATCCCTTGGGGCCTTGGAGTGAAATAAGGGGGGAGGTGTGGGCGCAAGTTTTGCATTTCTTGCGGTTGCAGGGGAAGGTGCCGGGAGTGGAGGTTGGGATGGTGGGGGGTGTGGACCTGACGAGGGAGTCACGGAGGGAGTGGTCTTTTCGGAACGTTGATAGGGGAGGGAAGGGAAATATATCCTCGGTGGTGGTGTCTGTTTGGAGGTGGCGGAAATGACGGCGGATGATACGCTGTACATGGAAGTTGGTGGGGTGGTAGGTGAAGACCAGTGGGGTTCTGCTTTGTGGCGGTTGGAGGGGCGGGGCTCAAGGGCAGAGGAGCGGGAAGTGGAAGAGATGCTGTGGAGGGCATCGTCGACCACATCTGGGGGGAAATTGCGGTCCTTGAAGAAGGAGGCCATCTGGGTTGTACGGTTTTGGAACTGGTCCTCCTGGGAGCAGTTGCGGCAGAGATGAAGGAATTGCGAATATGGGATGGCATTTTTACGGGGGCAGGGTGGGAGGAGGTGTAGTCTAGGTAGCTGTGGGAGTCGGTCGGTTTATAGTAAATGTCTGTGTTGATTTGGTCGACCGAGATAGAAATGGAAAGGTATAGGAAGGGGAGGGAGAAGTCTGAGACGGTCCAGGTGAATTTGAGGTCAGGGTGGAAGGTGTTGGTAAAGTGGATGAACTGTTCAACCTCCTCGTGGGAGCATGAGGCAGCGCCGATACAGTCATCGATGTAGCAGAGGAAAAGGTGGGGGGTGGTGCCAGTGTAGCTGCGGAAGATGGACTGTTCCACATAGCCTACGAAGAGGCAGGCATAGCTGGGGCCCATGTGGGTGCCCATGGCTACTCCTTTGGTTTGGAGGAAGTGGGAGGATTGGAAAAGAGAAGTTGTTCAGGGTGAGGACCGGTTCAGTCAGTTGAAGGAGGGTGTCAGTGGAAGGGTACTGGTTGGGTCGGCGGGAGAGGAAGAAGTGGAGGGCTTTGAGTCCTTCGTGAATGGGAGGTGTACAGGGACTGGATGTCCATGGTGAAGATAAGGCGTTGGGGACCGGGGAAGCGAAAATCATGGAGGGGGTGGAGGGCGTGGGTGGTGTCCTGAATGTAGGTGGGGAGTTCTTGGACTAAGGGGGACAGGACCGTGTTGAGGTATGCAGAGATGAGTTCGGTGGGGCAGGAGCAGGCTGAGACAATGGGTCGGCCAGGGCAGTCAGGTTTGTGGATTTTGGGCAGGAGGTAGAAACGGGCGGTGCGGGGTTGTGGGACTATGAGGTTGGAGGCGGTGTATGGGAGATCCCCTGAGGCGATGAGGTTATGGATGGTCTGGGAGATAATGGTTTGGTGGTGGGAGGTGGGGTCATGGTCAAGGGGGGCAGTAGCAGGAGGTGTCTATGAGCTGGCGTTTAGCCTCAGCGGTGTAAAGGTCAGTGCGCCAAACTACTACTACACCTCACTTGTCTGCTGGTTTGATAGTGAGGTTGGGGTTGGAACGGAGGGAGTGGAGGGCTGCACATTCCCAGGGTGAGAGATTGGAGTGGTGAGAGGGGTGGAGACGTTGAGGCGGTTAATGTCGCGGTGGCAGTTGGCTATGAAGAGATCGAGGGCGGGTAAGAGGCCAGCACGGGGTGTCCAGGTGGATGGGGTGTGTTGGAGGTGGGAGAAGGGGTCGTCAGAGGGTGGGCCAGAGTCTTGGTTGAAGAAGTAGGCACAGAGGCGAAGGCGGCGGAAGAATTGTTTGATGTCATGCCGCGTGTTGAACTCGTTAATCCGAGAGCATAGGGGAATGAAGGTGAGGCCTCTGCTGATCTTTCATCCTCAGAGAGGGGTAGTTCTGGAGGGATGGTGAAAACACGGACCTGGTGTGGAGCTGGAGCTGGGAGTGGGGGCGGGGTTAGGCGTGGGGGCGGGGATGGAGATTGGCGTGGGGGCGGAGTTGGGTGTGGTATCGGAGATCGGCGTGGGGGTGGGGTTAGGCGTAGTGACGGAGATCGTCGTGGGGGTGGGATTAGGCGTGGTGACGGAGATCGTCGTGGGGGTGGGGTTAGGCGTAGTGACGGAGATCGTCGTGGGGGCGGGGTTAGGCGTGGTGACGGAGATCGTCGTGGTGGCGGGATTAGGCGTGGTGACAGAGATCGTCGTGGGGGTGGGGTTAGGCGTGGTGACAGAGATCGGCGTGGGGGTGGGGTTAGGCGTGGTGACAGAGATCGGCGTGGGGGTGGGGTTAGGCGTGGTGACAGAGATCGTCGTGGGGGTGGGGTTAGGCGTGGTGACAGAGATCAGCGTGGGGGCGGGATTAGGCGTGGTGACGGAGATCGTCGTGGGGGTGGGGTTAGGCGTGGTGACAGAGATCGGCGTGGGGGCGGGATTAGGCGTGGTGACGGAGATCGTCGTGGGGGTGGGGTTAGGCGTGGTGACAGAGATCGGCGTGGGGGCGGGATTAGGCGTGGTGACGGAGATCGTCGTGGGGGTGGGGTTAGGCGTGGTGACAGAGATCGGCGTGGGAATGGAGACACATGCGGCATTGTGGTTGTACAGGTTAGTGATGTCACTGGGGGCGGAAGTGGCTGCGGCGACGGCAACCCAGGGGGCAGAAGTGGCTGTGGCAATGACAGAAACGGTGTTATTCTCGATAGCCGCAGAGGCCGCAAATCTGTCGGCGATGGTCTTCCTGGCGATCATGGAGGCGGTTGTCTGGGCGGTGATCACGGAGGCTGCGAGGTCGGTGGGGGCGGAAGTGACGTCATGGTCCGCGGCGGTGGTTGTTGCCGCAGGCGCTGGAGCGGTTGCGTGGTTAATGGCACCGGACTGATTTCGGAGGCCAATGGAAGATTCTGGAACAGTTGAGGAACCCAGAGTGTGAGGGTTAGTACATGAAAGTTTTTGGTACTTACTGTCTTTAATTTCCGATATGGGTAGGAAGAACTGTTTGTTTAGTGAATGGATTCTTCTGTGGATGAAGAACAGTAGAGGTCCTTGTCAGGTATAGACAGGATAGATCAAGTGAATCCTTAGAAGAGTATAAAGGCAGTAGGAGTATACTTAAGAGGTAAATCAGGAGGGCAAAAAGGGGACAGGAAATAGCTTTGGCAAATAGAATTAAGGAGAATCCAAAGGGTTTGTACAAATACATTAAGGACAAAAGGGTAACGAGGGAGAGAATAGGACCCCTCAAATATCAGCAAGGCAGCCTTTGTGCGGAGCTGCAGAAAATGGGGAGATACTAAACGAGTATTTTGCATCAGTATTTACTATGGAAAAGAATATGGAAGATATAGACTGTAGAGAAATAGATGGTGACATCTTGCAAAATGTCCATATTACAGAGGAGGAAGTGCTAGATGTCTTGAAATGTGTAACGGTGGATAAATCCCCAGGACCTAATCAGGCGTACCCGAGAACTCTGTGGGAAGCTAGAGAAGTGATTGTTGGGCCTCTTGCTGAGATATTTGTATCATCAATAGTCACAGGTGAAGTGCCAGAAGACTGGAAGTTGGCTAACTTGGTGTCACTGTTTAAGAAGGGTGGTAAGGACAAGCCAGTGGACTATAGACCAGTGAGCCTGATGTCGGTGGTGGGCAAGTTGTTGGAGGGAAGCCTGAGGGACAGGATGTACATGTATTTGGAAAGGCAAGGACTGATTAGGGATAGTCAACATGGCTTTGTGTTTGGGAAATCATGTCTCACAAACTTGATTGAGTTTTTTGAGGAAGTAACAAAGAGGATTGATGAGGGCAGAGCAGTAGATGTGATCTATATGGACTTCAGTAAGGCATTCTACAAGGTTCCCTATGGGAGACTGATTAGCAAGGTTAGATATCATGGAATACAGGGAGAACTAGCCACTTGGATACAGAACTGGCTCAAAGGTAGAAGACAGAGGTTGGTGGTGGAGGGTTGCTTTTCAGACTGGAGGTCTGTGACCAGTGGAGTGCCATAAGGATCGGTGTTGGGTCCTCTACTTTTTGTCATTTGCAGTTAGTAAGCTTGCAGATGACAACAACATTGGAGTTGTAATGAACAGCAAAGAGGGTTACCTCAGATTACAACAGGGTCTTGACCAGATGAGCCAATGAGCTGAGAATTGGCAGGTGGAGTTTAATTCAGATAAACGCGTGATGTTGCATTTTGGGAAAGCAAGTCTTAGCAAGAATTATACACTTAATGATAAGGTCCTAGGGAGTGCTGCTGAACAAAGAAACCTTGGAGTGCAGGTTCATAGCTCCTTGAAAGTGGAGTCACAGGTAGATAGGATAGTGAAGAAGACCTTTGATATGCTGTCTTTTATTGGTCAGAGTATTGAGTACAGGAGTTGGGAGGTCATGTTGCGGCTGTACAGGACATTGGTTAGGCCACTGATGGAATATTGCATGCAATTCTGGTCTCCTTCCTATCGGAAAGATGTTGTGAAACTTGAGAGGGTTCAGAAAAGATTTACAAGGATGTTGCCAGGGTTGGAGAATTTGAGCTACAGGGAGAGGCTGAACAGGCTGGGGCTGTTTTCTCTGGAGCATCAGAGGTTGAGGGGTGACCTTAGAGAGGTTTACAAAATCATAAGGGGCATGGATAGGATAAATAGACAAAATCTTTTCCCTGGGGTCGGGGAGTCCAGAACTAGAGGACATAGGTTTAGGTTGAGAGGGGAAAGATATAAAAGAGACTGAAGGAACAACCTTTTCACGCAGAGAGTGGTACGTGTATGGAATGAGCTACTAGAGGAAGTGGTGGAGGCTGGTACAATTGCAACATCTGAGGGGCATTTGGATGGGTATATGAATAGGAAGGGTTTGGAGGGATATGGGCCGGGCGCTGGCAGGTGGGACTAGATTGGGTTGGGATGTCTTGTCAGCATGGACGGGTCCCTATGATTCTATAACTGGCTAACTATATGAAACAAGAAATAGTCAGATAAGATGTCTAAAATAAAAACCATTTGAAGGCTCATGTGGCTACTGAGCAAAGAGATGGCCTATTTTTGTCTCCTATTTCAACTTGGGACCTGCTCTGTTCCTACCTGGCAGGGCAGTTTAACATAACAAAGTGCTCTCCCGATCGCACCCACATGCTCAGTGGATTACCAGGAATGGGAAGTAACTGTAACATTCCCATGTTGTGCACATCATGAGAGAAAAATATAAACAAAACGCTCTGAGGTTTATAGTTTGTGTGAGTGATCGCGGAGTGCATTGTCAATTTTCCAGACCCCATTATTCTTACTTGATATCAATATCTGTGGCAGCTGCACTAGTTCAAGATTTGTGTAACTGCTAGAGTTACATAATTACAGTGTTACCATTTAAGTATGTGTCTTGTTTTATTTGGCATGCAAACCAGGAACCAGGCCTCATCAACAGACGCCCTGTTCAGAGAAAGGAATCTCAGAACGATTGCAGCTGGTCTTCCTTTGCCTTTTATAATCTAATAAGCCTGTGAAGAATTGTAATCTGCAGCATTGTTAACAGCAAGATATGTTCACATTTTCTCTTGAAGCTGTCTGTCAGAATCCTTCCACAAAAACAACCGTGGGAAAATTATTATATTTTCTCCTATTCGCAGTGTAGACTACAATTTAGAAGGTTTGTTATGAGACCATTTTAATAGACTGCTTGTGATAACCCAGTTTCTAGCAGCAAATACTTTCAATTGTAGTTTTCTCATAAACTGCCATAATCAGCCAAGGTTTATCCAGCCTGGACCTCATTGCTCATTCCTGATGAAGGCTTTTGCCCGAAACGTCAATTTTCCTGCTCCTCGGATGCTGCCTGACCTGCTGCGCTTTTCCAGCACCACTCTAATCTTGACTCTAATCTCTAGCATCTGCAGTACCCACTTCTGCCTCATTCTTCTCATTCTTCTATGTCAGTAGCAACCGACGATGATAACTCTTCCTCCCTCTTGTAAAAAGAAACACAGAACTCCCGAATTTCCTCAGTATTATTATGCATGCTGTTAATGTGCAAAATATTTCGGGAAAGTGTTGCACAAGTTTATGGATCCTTTGCATCATTAATCAATCAAACTTCCTTGCACATTTTAGCAGAATTCACAAATTTTCCAAGTTTTCTGGCACTTATTGTGCCTCAAAATACTCTACTTGCATGTCACTACTGCACTCAATGTATAAAAAAAATTCATAATGACTACCCCAATTCAGTCTGATGTAGGAGATGCAGAGTTTTGAAGGAATTGCCAACTTATGTCTGATAAGATCCAGTAGCACAAACATTCTTTAACTCATTTACTCCCTGCTTCTTTGTGAACTGAAATTTGCATTGACACTACACCATTCTGATCAAGTTAGGAGATGTGCAATGATGCTTTTCCTTTCCCACTCCTCCATTGGTCATAATAAACATTCCTCCATTGGTCATAAAACGCTGGTAATATTTATATATCAAATATATATCAGAAACAAGTATTAGAATCTACGTCAGAAACAAGTAAGCCAGGCTCCTTAAATGACATGTCATGAAAAACTAATTCATTCAAACCAAACCTACTTGAGCAAAGATGTAAAGATTATTAACAAAAGATTTGAAGTATGTTACTGCTGTTCTGGAAAATTAACACTCAAAGCCTCCAAGGCTGGGGGAGAAAAATAAAGGTTCTGCAAAATGTTATCTTAAAAGTATTTTGGCCAAATGGAGTTCAATTCAGAGAAAATAAATATTTGCAGGTTGGTTACAATCGACATTTGGATAAAGACACTTTGCTCACAACTGTTGACACTGTGGTTTCTTCCTGAATCAGATAAGGCACGGTGACTTCCTTTTATCTAGACAAATGGTGGTAGATTCTAGATTCTCCTTTAAGAACTCTTGTTTGTAGCGGTTCAGACTTTACCTGTAGGAATTCATCTGATCACATCGTTCACCACATCATCTTGCGATGATGTAGTATTCCAAGTTTACAATTCGCAAACTTTGATCACAGCAATTTCAAAGCAAAAGAAAAGAGACTAGACAAAGTTTACTGCTCCAGGCAAGACATCTACCTGACTATGTTCAAATCTAATTTAAATCTCATGCCCTATGTTCTTATAAATACTGTTGGTTTAATTAGTCACTGACTAAGATGTTGCAAGGTGTTACTATAACTGCTCACTTTATAGCAGGATAATTATTATTTTAGTACAGAGCTCACAATAATTTTTTTGTGGTCATGAATAGCCTGTATCAATAAAAATATTTCCATTTGGTATAAAATTAAAATCTAGTCTGTACACAGAAGTAAGAGTATGGAAGCTGTAAATTTGGAGCAGTGTGACAAAGTTAATGAGGTGCACCAGGATAAGCAAACAGCAAAAATGGAATGAATCCAAGTGTTCCAACTAATACTTCTTCATTCGTTACTCATTGACATATAATTAACTTGGAAAAAATGGGGTAGATTTTCAAATTGTCCCCTATACATAGTTTTGTGGAATGATCACTCGTTATACAAACTGTTTCAAATGCATTTCCATTTCTATAATGGATAGATAATCGGTAAAGTCTTTTAGGAAAACCTAACATGACACATTAATAATTCAACTGACAAATCCGCTACTGCAAAAGATTTCTTTGTTTGACGTTCGGCCACAACAGAATGGATGCTGATAGAAAAGAGCTATTTCTTGGTTTACTCTCTAGACTGCAGATTGATTGGTAATTGCTTCTATCAGTCACTCTCAGAAACCCCACTGTTGTAGTAACTGGTATTGAATCTAAATGCTTTTATTGAAAGTTACGGTGGTGTCGCTCATTCGACCATTCTGGTTTTATTATTGTAGTTTGTAGAGATTAATTTAGAATACTAGCTGGTGCACTTTTTAGGGAAAAAAAGAAATTGTTGTAAAATGGTTCCTATTTCAAAGTCATTAGCTGACAGAGTGAAACTAATCAGCAATATTAAAAGTTTGAAGGCATCTCCTGTGTTTTGGGTTTGTAGAAAAAAAATATCACATTTTCCTCACCATATTAGTAAATTTACCACAGATAAGGAGATTGTTCCATCTATTAATTGTAAAAGTTTGTTTTAACAGTTAGCAATGTCCAAACTGGATAAACTTTTCAAGTTCAGCCCCAAAAAATCTAACAAGGCAATTTACAGAAAGTATTTCAAGCCAAAGTTATGCTTTAATCTTTTTACCTCCTGTGAAGATTATGCCCCTCTTATCATTGTCATACAAATATTGTATCAAACAGTTAAACAAACAATACAAATTGACTTTGTAAGTATGTAGTAAGTAAAAACATTTATTTCAAATGATGTTCTCTTGCACAAAAGTGCTGCAACAATTTTCCCAAGTGTGGCAGGTTTTGTTTTACTTTCCCTTAGGCTGCTTACCATTCTCATTAGATTTTCTTGAAGCACTTGCAACATGTGTATTGTCTTTGGAAAAATAACAAATCTTTTACTTTTTCTTCTGTGTTACAGAATTAGGTTTATGTTCAACATTTGAAAGTTAAAGCCAAGTATACCTGTGCCTTTCTGTGGGAATGCATCTGAATGTTATTAAGAAATGCATCCATTGTCTGGCTGCACATCTTAATTTATTTAAAAATGGCTGTTATAGGCACGCCGCTCGTACTTCCTAATCACATTTTCTCAATTGTAGCATGTCATGGTTTTACTATTCTGATAATATTTTCAATAAGTTGCACAGAATGTCAGCCTTTCCATATGTCATTGAAAACTTACAGCTTTGTCTCAGATGTAAGATGACAGACTTCTTCTGAACAGCAGAAAATAATCATATCGCTGATGAATCACTTTAGCATTTATTCACAAGAAATTTTAGAGCATGGCTGGGTGTAACGTATGAAAGTTTCCTAACCACAGGAAACATTAATCTAATCAATAATTGCTGTAACTGAATTTTCTGAAAATGGCCATAAAAATGCACCAAGATCTTCCAAATTTAAATATTGATCTACTGTACAGAATATGAGTAAAATATAAGTTCAGTGTCACTTTAGATTGAATTAAATGCCTTCCCTGTCCATTGTAGTATGATCTTTCAGCTTCACTGGGGTGGTAATGTGAGGGCATGAAATTGAGCCATTTCCATGGTTGTACTCTGCTCCAGACCATTTTCTAAGAAAAAGGATGAAGGTGCGTTGGACAGACACTCCTGTAAATAGAGGGTGGCCAATTCACCTTATTAATGGCTACTTAAGACCAAATATTGAAGGAAATTCAAATTGTCAAGTTGGTATCTAGGTTCCCAGAGGCAACAGGGGTCCATTGTGACTGTCAGGGACAAATGTCCAGCAATAGATTCTGGAGCCTCAACTCTGGGCAGACTGAGAAACCCTCCCACTCTGGCTTGGGATAGCTGCAGCTGGAGACACCACTGTGGAGCAAGTGTTCTTCTTATTTTAGTATCCAACAAGTTGGGATAAGGGACTTCCAGTTTGGGGTAACCGCTCTCTTCCTCAGTTGCCTTCTAATAGTTCTCCAACTTCTTCAAGAGCCTGCTTGTCATCTTAAAATAGATGTGAGCCTACCGTCTGGTAATTAATGAGATAATTGTGTAAAAAATATAAGTGAGCTTCTGTTCTCCATACAATGTAGGCTTCTTACCCCAGAACGCCTAATAGTGGGATTGAGATGCCTTATTGGTGGCTACCATGGGGTAAAATTGCAGTGATGTTTATCAAATTTTGTTCTTATGTGGTTCTCCAGTTAGAACTTCAGAATGTATTAAGTCACATTTTCGTCAAAAGACGTGTTTCTTTTGAATCAGTGTTTGTGAATACTGTGAATACAATTTACAAATAGCTGTTCGTGAAATAGTTGATGCACTGGTTTTAATTTTCCAAAACCCATTAGATTCAGAGAAGGTTCCTTGAGATTGGAAAGTAGCTGATGTAACTCTATTATAGCAAGGGGTGAGGGGTGCGCAGGCAGAAAGCAAAAACAACAGGCCAGTTAGCTTAACAGCTGCCGTACAAAAAAAGTTAGAAACCATTATTAAACAGAGCATGTTTAAATAATCTGTTATAAATGAGCATTTGGATAAGTTCAAGGTAATCAGGCAGATAAGGAATAAGTGGGTCTTCTTCAGGCTGGCTGGATGTCATGGGGCGACAGGGGCCACTACTGGGGCCTCAAATTTTTACAATTTATATAAATGATTTGGATGAAGGAATCAAGGGTACAGTAACTAGACTTGCATGATGAGATGAAGACAGGCAGGAAATTGCATAGTGAAGAGAACATAAAAAAGCCTACAAGGGAATATGGGTAGGTTAACTGAGTAGGCAAAAATCTGGCAAATGGACAATACAGGAAAGTGTGAAGTTGTCAATCTTTGTAGAAGGAATAAAAAAGAAGCATGTTATCTACGTGGTAAGAACTCTGAGATGCAGAGAAATCTGGGTGCCCTATTGCATGATGCACAGAAGGCTTGTAATATAGATACAGCAAGTAATCAGAAAGGCTAATAGAATGTTATTGTTTATTGCAAGGAGAATTGAGTGCAAGAGTAGGGAGATTATGCTTCAATTATACAAGACAACAATAAGACTGTATCTGGAATATTTTGTACAGTACTTGCCACAGTACATATGGAAGGAAGATAATGCATTGGAAGCAGTTCAGGGAAGGTTCTAGACTAATGCCTGGAAGGAGCATGTTAATAGACAATAGACAATAGACAATAGACAATAGATGCAGGAGTAGGCCATTCTGCCCTTCGAGCCTGCACCGCCATTCAATATGATCATGGCTGATCATTCCTAATCAGTATCCTGTTCCAGCCTTCTCTCCATACCCCTTGACTCCACTATCTTTAAGAGCTCTATCCAATTCTTTCTTAAAAGAATCCAGAGACTGGGCCTCCACTGCCCTCTGGGGCAGAGCATTCCACACAGCCACCACTCTCTGGGTGAAGAAGTTTCTCCTCATCTCTGTCCTAAATGGTCTACCCCGTATTTTTAAGTTGTGTCCTCTGGTTCGGCACTCCCCCATCAACGGAAATATGTTCCCTCCTGCCAGAGTGTCCAGTCCTTTCATAAGCCTATAAGTTTCAATCAGATCCCCTCTCAGTCTTCTAAACTCAAGGGTATACAAGCCCAGTCGCTTCAGTCTTTCCGTGTAAGGCAATCCTGCCATTCCAGGAATTGACCTCGTGAACCTACGCTGCACTCCCTCAATAGCCAGAATGTCTTTCCTCAAATTTGGAGACCAGAACTGTACACAGTACTCCAGGTGTGGTCTCACCAGGGCCCTGTACAGCTGCAGAAGCACCTCTTTGCTTCTATACTCAATCCCTCTTGTTATGAAGGCCAGCATGCTATTAGCCTTCTTCACGACCTGCTGTACCTGCATGCTTGCCTTCATTGACTGGTGGACAAGAACACCCAGATCTCTCTGAACAGCCCCTTTACCTAATTTGATACCATTGAGGTAGTAATCTGCCTTCCTGTTCTTACCACCAAAGTGGATAACCAGACATTTATCCACATTAAACTGCATCTGCCATGCATCTGCCCACTCACCTAACTTGTCCAGGTCACCCTGTAATCCCCTAACATCCTCATCACATTTCACCCTACCACCTAGCTTTGTGTCATCAGCAAATTTGCTAATGTTATTGCTGATACCATCTTCTATATCATTTACATATATTGTAAAAAGCTGCGGTCCCAGCACGGATCCCTGCGGTACCCCACTGGTCACTGCCTGCCATTTCGAAATGGAGCCGTTAATCACTACCCTTTGTTTCCTATTAGCCAACCAATTCTCTATCCAATCTAGTACTTTGCCCCCAATCCCGTGCGCCCTAATTTTACTCACTAACCTCTTGTGTGGGACTTTATCAAAAGCTTTCTGAAAGTCCAGGTACACTACATCCACTGGATCTCCCTCGTCCATCTTCCGAGTTACATCCTCAAAAAATTCAAGAAGATTAGTCAAGCATGATTTCCCCTTCATAAATCCATGCTGACTCTGTCCTATCCTGTTACTATTATCCAGATGTGCCGTAATTTCATCCTTTATAATAGACTCCAGCATCTTTCCCACCACTGAGGTCAGACTAACTGGTCTATAATTTCCTGCTTTCTCCCGCCCACCCTTCTTAAAAAGTGGCACAACATTAGCCGCCCTCCAATCCTCAGGAACCAACCCCGATTCTATTGAACTCTGGAAAATAATCACCAGCGCATCCACGATTTCCCGAGCCACCTCCTTTAGTACCCTGGGATGCAGGCCATCAGGTCCCGGAGACTTATCAACCTTCAGACCTAACAGTCTCTCCAACACCAAATCCTGGCAAATATATATTCTCTTACGTTCAGGTCCTTCAGCCACTGTTACCTCAGGGAGATTGCTTGTGTCTTCCCCAGTGAACACAGATCTGAAGTACCCATTTAATTCCTCTGCCATTTCTTCATTCCCAGTAATATATTCCCCTGCTTCTGTCTTCAAGGGCCCAATTTTTGTCCTAACCATTTTTTTGCCTTGGACATACCTAAAAAAGCTTTTACTATCCTCCTTTATATTCTTGGCCAGTTTACCTTCGTACCTCATTTTTTCTCTGCGTATTTCCTTCTTACTAATCCTCTGTTGTTCTTTAAAAGCTTCCCAGTCCTCCGTTTTCCCGCTTATCTTCGCTAAGTTATACTTTTTCTCTTTTAACCTTATATGTTTCTTTACTTCCCTTGTCAGCCACGGCCGCCCATGTCTCCTCCTGGGATCTTTCTTCCTTTTAGGAATGAACTGATCCTGCATCTTCTGCATTATACACAGAAATATCCGCCATTGTTCCTCCACGGTCTTCCCTGTTAAGGTATTAAACCATTGAACTTTGGCCAGTTGCTCCCTCATAGCTCCATATTTCCCTTTATTCAACTGAAATATTGTCACTTCAGATTGTACCCACTCCCTCTCAAATTGCAGATTGAAGCTTATTGTATTATGGTCACTACTTCCCAATGGCTCCTTCACTTCGAGGTCACTGACCAATTCTGGTTCGTTACACAATACCAGATCCAGAATCGCCTTATCCCTGGTCGGCTCCAGCACCAGCTGCTCTAAAAATCCATCTCTGAGGCACTCCACAAAGTCTCTTTCTTGAGGCCCGATACCATCCTGATTCACCCAGTCTACCTGCATGTTAAAATCCCCCATAACAACTGTAGTAACATCTTTGCGACAAGCCAATTTCAGCTCCTGATTCAACTTACCTCCAACATCCAGACTACTGTTTGGGGGCCTGTAGATGACTCCCATGAGGGTCTTTTTACCCTTAGTGTTTCGAAGCTCTATCCACACTGACTCTACATCCCCTGACTCTAGGTCCGCCCGCGCAAGGGACTGAATATCCTCCCTTACCAACAAGGCCACCCCACCCCCTCTGCCCGTCAGTCTATCCTTATGAGGAAAGGTGAGAGAGGCTAGGCCCGTATCCTCTGAAATTTAGAAGAGCCAGAGGTGAATAGATTTGTTTTTTGAAAGCATTTTTCCTCTTGTGGGAGAATCTAGAACTAGGGAACAGTTTAAAGGGGTTACCTATTTAAAACTGAGATGAGGAAACATTATTTCTCTAAAAGGACTGAGTGTCTTTGTATTCATTTCCTCAAAAGGCAGTGGAAGCACACCCTTTAAATGTCTTAAAGGCAGTGGTAGACAGAGTATCGATTACTAGCAGGATGAAAGATTGTTGGGAATATGCAGGATTGTAGATTTAAGGTTAAAATCGAATCAGCTATGATCTTATTGAATGGTGGAGTTGGCCGAAGGGCTGAATGACCTACTGTTGTTCCTTGTTTTAGTGCATGTATAATAAGAAGTAAACCATCAAAATTATAACAAAATAAATTTGACAGCAACTTTTATCACAAATATGAAGCTGCGACATGGGATGTGAATTTTTATGTTGCAAGCAACGTGATATTGGAGTGACTCGCTTTATTTTGATTCGACCTACATGAGAGATTCATACAGCTGTGGTGATAGTGAGAAAATAGAGTCAGCGTGACAGATTGCTATCTTATCACTGAATTGTTGAACAACGACCAATTTATCACCTATACTGGGGTGAGCTTGTGGGGGTGATAATGACATTCTGAATGGAACATCGCAATCTTTTTTATTGTTGTATTATATTTGTACCAAAAGTCACAAATATTGAAAACATAATCTGTATGGCTTCAACTATTTACTTGTTGACTGCCTTGCAATTCATTGTAGAATATACCCACATCCATCATAGTGGAAAAGTAATATTCAGAAAATAAACAAATCGAATTGCAGGTAAGTAAATTCGAACACTTCAGTAACAAAATTACTCACTGTATACTGATTGAAACAATGTTTGCTGCCTAATATGATAGAATTTGCTTGGTTTCTGCTTTGTGATTTTTTTTCACATTTTTGAGAAGCTCAAGGGCATCTTCCAAAAAAAAGATAATTTTACTCAAAGTGATACAATTGAGCATCTTTTTATGTTTGATTTAAATTATTCTATTCACTATAACTGCAGTTTCAATTGTCTCAAGTCTCCAAGCACAGCACAGAGATGGAAAAGGAAATGATAAAGTGGGTTTTCTCTCAGTGTGAAGGTAAATTTTGAATGAGAGGTCAAAAGCTGAACAATCATATTCTCCTTTATAACAATGAAGAAGCAGACCAATCCCAGGAGCAACATTTAGGCTTTGCACGGCATTTCTTTCTTAAAGGTGCAATATTGGAAGAGTACAATAGATAAAATACAAGAATGATAGGCATTAGCTTTGAATCATAATCTGGAAGATATGCCCTAATGAACATATAGCACAATGAAGAAGTAAATAGTACTCATGCATCAGTTTCTTTTTCCATGCATTCAGAAAGCAAGATTGCCTCTCAGAAAAGAAACACTCACTTAGTACTGCATTTAAGTAGTCAGTCAGTAAATGAGGCAATGAAAATCCTAAATCCTGAAGATGAAAGCAGATACACATCAGTGAACCATATAGCACAGGGGGTGGCCAATCCACCATCATGCACGTGCTAGAACTTTGAAAGAGCTATCTAATTATTTCCAATCCCCTCCTCTCTCACTGTAACCCATTTTTAAAAGTCACTTTCATATCATACTGTGCAATCCTTTTAAATTATGCATTCTGGATCAGAGAAACTCACTGATTTCCTTTTAATTTTCAATTCCATTTTGTTTAAATTTGATATAAAAATTGATTTTTGCTCTCCCTTTCAGATATGGTAAATATAGGTTTCAAGTGATGTGTGGACTCTTTGAAAGTCACTGGGAACAGTGTCTGGAGATTGTCAATATTTAATGTGGTTATTCTATTCCATATAACCTGTGTTGAATATCCTCCATGTCTTTGCTGATTATACTGTGGATGTAATTAGATTTATTTCAAAGTTACAAGCTGGCTAAAATTGAGCCACATACCATAAACTGATGTAGGTTGGACAAGCATGTAGATGCCAGACTAAAAATCAACTTCATACTGGCACGATAACTCAGACAGACAGGCTCAAATCTCAAGCTCGCTGGCATACTGACAGCTTTTGCAAACTCAAGGGTTGTGCACAAAGGGTTACTCATGAATTTAACACAAAGTAGAACTTTCCAATATCAACTCATATAGACTATAAGGGCATTAAATATTGTAGTATAGTTAGTTCGAATTGGAGACATGAGGAAGACAAAACAATGTTACAGATAGTGGAAAATGAAGAAACAAATGTGAAAAAAACGTATCTGATATTCTGGAAAGCTTTGAACAAATTACATGTCCCAATAAAATAGAACTGTAACTGAACTGGTGCCAAAGGTTTACCAGATATGGGACACACTGTGATGTTAAGTAGTGAGGAGATCAATACAGTACGCATGGCTGTGCAGATCATAACCTAAATACAGACCCATGAGGAAAATACCACATGATGAAATAATAAAGTCATTTATTGACTGGCTTAACCTTCAAAAAAGTATAATTATTGAGTAGGCTGAATTAAACAAGTACACCCCAAAAAAAGGAAAATGTATGCACACATTTATGAATTATCTGTAAAGACTTACAGGGAGTTGTGATTATGGCAGTTTAAAAGATGAACTAATCAGTGACAGAATTATTGTCAGTCTTGCATAAAGCCTTGCATGAGCACTTGCAGTCAAGAGGTGATGTAACTTTAATAAAGGCAACTCATTTGAACAGCCAGGCTAAGGTCAGGAGTAAAATTGATTGTTAACTTGGGGATGACTGGGAGAACCAGATCCTCAGATAAACTGATTCAGTACAGCATGTTGATTTTTAAGTCATGAAAGTAGCCATGCAAAAGCCGAAGAGACAAGATGCATGTTTATTAACAACTAAACATAATCAGTTGGGCAGAACAAAATACAGGTATGAAAATTGTCCTGCGATAGAGGTCAAATATCATTCTTCCAGAAAGAGAGGTCACATCTAGGCTTTTTGATGTAGCAAGAAGCTTGCATGGAATATACATAAAAAGAAGACAAAATCCATGATACTGAAATGCATTTGTTTGGAGAGCTCCAAGTACAAAATGGAAGGTACTGAAGAGCCAATACCTTGGCAGTTGGAAAAAGGTGTTGCACTTTAAGTTAGATGCAGGTGGAACAGTTTAAATTAGATTCCCCATAGTATGGAAACAGGCCCTTCGGCCCAACAAGTCCACACCGACCCTCCGAAGAGTAACCCACCCAGACTCATTCCCCTACCCTATATTTATCCCTGACTAATGCACCTAACACTATGGGCAATTTAGCATGGCCAATTCACCTGACCTGCACATCTTTGGATTGTGGGAGGAAACCAGAGCACCTGGAGGAAACCCATGCAGACACGGGCTTTAACTAAACCAGAGTTGGAGAAAGGTTCTGTTCAGTCATACAAAAACTATATAGGCCAGGAGGGAGAGAAATTAAAGTTATGGGACAACTGAATGCAGTCCTCCAATATTGAGAAGGAAAATCATATTAACTTTGTGTGTGGAAACAGAACAAGAACTGCTCAGGCTTAAACAGGAATGTATCTGCAGACTTCGAATTAATTTATAGAATTGAAGAACTGAAACACCAAGACGATAAGCCTACATACTTTAAACATGAATTTTCACTGATATTCACAGGATTAGGAAAGCTGAAGACAGCACACACCATCATATCACATCCTGAAACAAAGTCAGTTTACATTCACATCATTTTGGTATTCAAGCTTGTCTTGTGAAATAGAAGGAAATGGACTCTGTGTTGAAGAACGATTTATTTCATCGGTGATAGAGCAACATTATGGTACTTGTGGATGGTCTCAGTGGATCAAACAGAATTTGTGTCGACCTTATACAGTTGAACCAAACATATGAATGCAACATTTACGCTGTCATCTGTGGTTGACAGCTTAGTAAAGTTGGGGAAAAAAAATCAATCTTCACAAAGTCAGATGCAAATGTCTTTGGTGAGGGGTTTAAGTTGTTCATAAACTTGATGACACTATTTTGTTTCCATAAAAAATGATCTTCTAGAGGTCAATGACAAGCATCCGACAAAGGACATGGCTGCTGTCCTGATCTGCAGATCAACTCACACATAACATAATACCAGTGTACTGTGATGCTAAGGATTTAACAGCAAATGCAAATCCACCCAACTAACTGACAACTTCTTTGGGCACCTTCTGGATTTGCTTGTTGTCAGAGTTAATTCACAGAAGACAGGAATAGTCAAGCAATTCCCATCTTTGGAATTGAGCTCTAGTGATTCATGGAGATAATAAATAAAGTCAAGAGATTATTGACCAACCGAGTTGCCAATGGGTCATTCATTAGCCAGTTTTATGACAAGATGGGATGCTGGGAGGAAGCACAAAAGGGGTCTTTTGAGAAAATCAGAGAGATGCTGGCCTTATTTTAGCTTGCTATGACTCAGAGTCACCAAATAATATTACTGCAAATGTATCTTCTGCAGGACCAGCAGCTATGCTCTTTTACATAAAGCTGGATGAAAACTATAGAACTTAGAATCAAACAATGTAGATACGGGCCCTTCCGCCTGACATGTCTATGCCAACGAATAAACACCAACGTACACTAATCCCATTTACCTGCACTTGGTCCATAGCCCCCCTTTGTCCTGCCATTTAAGTGCTCATTCAAAAGCTTTTTAACTCTTGCAAAAGTACCTGCCTTCATCATATTTCTCCCACCCTCTCAGTGAACAGTTTTTCTCAAATCTCCTCACATCAGTTTACTCCTCACCCAAAACTTAAGCCCTTTGGTCTTATGCAAGTCTACCATGGGGAAAAGATTCTCATGAACTACTCTTGCCTATGCCTCTCATAAATTTGTATATCACAATCAGATACACCTTCAGCCTCCTCTACTCCAATGAAAACAAACCCAACCTATCCCATCTCTCCTCATAACTGAGGCTTTTCAACCCAGGCAACATCTGTACTCCTCTGATGTATTTCTCCTGATAGTGTGGTATACAGAACTGCAAGTAATCCATCTGTGGCCGTAACATTGAAATGAGACTTCCTTGCTCCTATATTCTACACCCCAGCTAATGAAGGCAAGCATTCCATATGCATTCTTCACCACCATCTACCTGTGCTGACACATTCAGGGATCTATAGACTTGTACAGCAGTGTTGCTCTGTTCCTCAGTAATCCCTACAGACCTACCATTTATTGTGTATATCCTTCCCTCATTAGCCCTCCCAAAATGCACCATTTTACAGCTTTGAGGATTAAATTCCACCGAACATTTGTCTGCCCTTTCAGCTGAAGTCAATTCCCTTTCATCAATGGAGTCTGAGCAGAGATATGCAGAGGTAGAGAAAGAAGCGTTGGCTTCAACTTGGGTTTGTGAAAAATTTGCAGATTTTGTTCAAGATCCTTAACTCAAGCTAGAAACAGATTAAAAAGCCTTGATGACACTCTTAAATTATGAGGAGTAAATAAAAATGTTTCCCAAGTATAATGATTTTAAACTGAAGGTGACAAGGTTTGATCCAAATACAGAATATATGCCCAGAAAGCTGGAGACCTTGGCAGATACATTGTACAAAGTGAAATAGTTTGTGTTAAAGGGAGATAAACATTTACATCAGCAACAACCACCACTCTACCAGTAACAATTTAGCAACTAAATAAAACAGACATAAAAATCTGATGTATAATGTCCTTGGATCAGATAGTGCTTTGCAGAGGATGGGCAGTGTATATACCACATGTTCCTATTCTCAGATAATACTATGAAAGGATAGGACACCACTGTACAACTGATGATTTACTCAGCTATGGATCGAGATTAGCCATTCTGAGTGTCCCAATACTTGACATACTACAACTATTGTACCAAGGATATTCAGGCATCATATCATGTCAAACCAGAGCAAGAGATCCTATTTGGTGGTTAAGTCTCTCAAAGATAGTGCAAATCGTGATATTGAACTGTATCATTTCTAGTGTTCATCATCAGGAGACGACAGAAATGTTAATGGCATCTTGCTTTCCATTGCAACCATGAGAATGTTTTGAAATGAACTGCTCTGAACAGGGTCAAGATATCTTTGACAGTAGGAGATGATTACTCCTGCAGGACAGAATTCAAGCCATGACAGATAACTCAATTGTTGAACTCAATATGTGTGGCACATAGGCATTGTAATGTTAGACATCAGCTTACCAATAATTACGCATCATATAGCTTTGTCCTCACTACCAGTTCACCAAGATACCTTCAGGTAAATGGTGAAGCTGAAGGAGGAGTATGTGCAATTCAATCATTGCTGAAGAGGAACAACGATGTCCAACTTGCACTTCTGAGAGCCATCATTCAACTCCACTCCAAAATGATTCAGGACTAATCAACACCTCATTGGAAGTTGACTGAGAACTGAATGCCCTGTGCTCCCACTCACACTCATGCAGTGAGTACAAGATTTGGACAAAGTGCAGGAGGAAAGGAATGCTCATCATCCGAGCCAGATGTAGTACTAATTTTTCATATACAAAGCAATCAAACCTGAACCAAGAGAGGCAGTTTAGAGTCATGATCATGCTTATTATGGACAAATTGGAAATAGCCACCAAATTGGATCACTTCACAGTTTTGAGGATTAAATTCCAACGGTCATTTCTCTGCCCTTTACTCAAACAGATAATGGTAAGGTAAGGCAAAACACATGCACATTAATTGCCACACAGAAATAACATTCTACTACATGGAAACAATTATCTACTCAAAAAACAAGCCAGAGATACTGCATTCATCTACCAATCCAGATGGTTATCCAAGTGGTGAAACAAATTCCCCTCCAGCTCAGCAAAGTCTGAGAGGACATCAAGTGACTCAATTCCTTCCACAACCTACCTCAAGAATAAAAAGCAAAGGACTCAAATTGGCTCTCTTAGCTAAGATTTGGTAGTTCACAAGTTCTGTACTTTGCCTTTGTTCCACACCTGGCTAGAATTGCATTTCTGTCAAAATGTTGTGTAAGCACATCAAGATCAAAAGCATTGTGCATGTGGGAATGAAAATATAGCCATAAGGTTGGACATGGAGCTTGCAGTGATGACGGTGCAGGGTAAAAACTAATATTCAATCTATCCTATGCTACAACTGGCAAAATTAAGCTACATGTTTTGAAGTTAAATATCAGAATAAAATGAATTGATTCTTAGGACTAAAATAAGAGGAGATTTCTCCGCTCAGAAGGTGTTGCATCTTTGGAATTCCCTGTAGATGATAAACTGATGACTATACTCAATACTTTATGGAATCTTTGGGAAGTAGGGAATTTGAGAACTGAGTGGGAAAATTAACAAGCTGGATGGGCTACTCCTATCACTCATGTTATGGCATCAGCAATATACAGTGATATCAACTTCAGGAAATAGATATATGCTAACAAAGGACTGCTCAGTATTATGCCAGAATGTCAGATGAAATTTAAGCTAAAACAGCAGTATCTCTGTTATTAATGAGCATTTATGCAAAGGGGAAACAGTGGTCAGCCCAATATTTTGGGATGAATATATACAGCAATTTGTTAGCAGATCAGAATATTCATATTGATACGATCTAAAATATATGATCCAATTTCTTCATTTTTTTGTCCATTTCAATGAACTGAGCAAAAATTGTAAGAGTACCAATAAGTAACAAACCTCAAGTTAAAGAATAATCTTCTTTATAAGAACAAGGTGAAAAAAATAATAAAAATGGCTTCTTACCTGCCAGCTTCAAATGTGAACCAAGTAGGGTCCCGCCCATATCGTCTGAGTGCACTGAGGGGCCACGAGACCAGTTTTAGTCTGGGGTTGTGGATATCCCAAAGACAGATATTCTCATACGTTATCTGTAATGTGCATTCTCCATGTACATCCAGATTAGGAGATGGCATTAAATAGACATTGAACCTCTCTGAAAAAGCAAAGCGTGGCAGGACAAGGAATCATTAAGCCTTCCTCAAAGATGACTTATCCATACTCCTCAAACAATTAACTCCCCTTTTAACATAAGGAGACCAAAATTGTACACAGTGCTCCAGATGCAATCTCTTCAGTGACAATTTCTGTTTCAAAATTTAATCTCCCAATTTAAATGCTAAAAAAAGATTGCCTGCTACAATGGCAACACATTTGTTAAAGCTCCCCAAGGTTTCTCTTGCTCCAGTGTTACAAGCACATGGTCACTTAGCAGAAGGTTTTGCATCTTTAGAATTTTTAAAAAATGCTTAATTGTTGACTCTATTCAATATTTTATGGATTCTTTGGGTATTAGGGAATATGAGAATTGAATGGAAATAGTAAAATTAATCTTCCTTCTGCCAAAAAAAGTTACCTTTCATTTATCTACTTAACATTGTCTGCCATTTCTCTACTCACAAGTCAAACTTGTAAAGTTTTTTTAGATCCTGACATTGATTACTATTTGGTATCATCTGAAAATTTGGCAAATTTCCATTAGTTTTAGTTTCACTGATGTTTGACTGTCAACTAAACACCTTCACAGGGACCATTACTCTAAACTCTAAAAACCATCTAATTATTAGGACTATTATGTGTATTTGTTGATATTTACTAGTATCCTTGCAAAAGAGAAAGGAGGAGAAAAAACAGACACATGGACGGAGTCAGAGTTATAATCTCAGGATATAATTTAATAAAGTTGACAATTGACTGCTTCAATGGCTGGAAAGCCTGTGAGATCCCTGAGACATCTCTTTTCAATATAATCAAGTGCTCAATAGGCATTTTACTGGGTAGTCAAGAATCTTTCCTGAGATTAAGGACACTTCCCGCCCCCACCTCAACCCCTGCCCACTGCTTTCCCCACACTCCCACTGTAGACTTGCCCACCAATCAGAAGCCAGCTATTCTCCATTGCTCAGCAGCACCACTGGAGAGGTGTTTAGTGGCTGCTGCCAGTTCTACATCCACTCAAAGCACCATGGATCCATGCCACAGCTGAATGGTGGTGGGAGAGGGATCATGGGGCTAGGGGCTGTGGATTTTATGTGCCAGCAGCAAAGGCATGGGGCTGGCTTTCATGGAGTCCCCCCTTCTCAACTGCAGACTCATTTGATGGCTCAAGTAGTGGCAGGTTAGGAAGTCCATCCACAGGTCCCCACCCACCATCTGCCCTCCTAGTAAATAGACCCTGTCACAAAATATGCCCCAAGGGAGAGCATTAAACACAGTCCATAAAAACTAATAATTAAACACTGAACTTAACCTTTACTGACCTTTCTTGTAAAGTCAAAGGTCATTTTTTCCAGATTTGGGATTTGCTCTCACTCAGTGCTACAAATGAGCAATAATATTTTCTCACTTCCAATCGACACTAAAAAATCTATCACTAAACCAATGCCACCATTGACCTCCTAAGCTCAATCAAGCCTCACTTCTCATGACGTACTATTTGGCAGGTTTTCCCTCCACAGTAATGACAGAGCAATGAATCCTGTTGTATGTCAGTCACCAGCAGCTTCATCCAGAGCTATGATACAATGGGGTCCTCAAATCCATGCTCATGATCACCCTATCATCTACCTAAATCTTTTTGGCAAATTCCATTGGATGATTTGTTTTAGAGCAGCAAATGTTTATTACAGCTGATACAAATATTTAGTGATCCATACCTGTTTGTTCTCTCTGAACACCAGCTGTCAACAAATCAGGTTCTCCAAGGGTAATGTCATTGAGTCTGCTTCCCAGACACTCCATGCGCAGGAGCTTGCACCATTCCTCAGCCTCAAGCTCTATAAAAACACATAGAATTAATGCTTTATCGGCAGGAACTCAATTTTACTTCACAATCCTGGAGAACCTTAACAATTAAACTAATGACTTCAAGCTCAAGCTAATATTTATTAATTATGTTTGGATCTGAGGTCTAGCAATCAGCAAAGTGGTACTTTATGATCATAAAGTTGACCATGTTTCAAAAGGCTACATTCTCTAATGGCTTTTGAATCACAATAACCTAAAACTGAACATGAATATTTATGATGGTCTTTAATGTTAAATGTTAAAGTGAATATTTTCCTTCAGCCTAATCATTGATTCGTGTGAGCAGTGACCAGATTCATACGTACTTGCTATCAGCTCAGTGATTATTTGACAGTTGAATCCTGCATAATATGTCTACATTAATTGTTATTAATCTACAATCCTTAATGACATAAGGAAACCAAATCTGATGTTTTGCAAGTTAAGTTTAGACATAAAGAAATTAGTGACTCATAAACTTTACATTTCTGGTTTTATATTAATGCTGCTTTTATTCTGAGCCTTTCTTTTATCAGTTACTTTCAGTTTATGCCATTTTAAAATGAAATAGGGTTACTTTTATACTTCAGACAGTGAGCTTCTTGTTATTTAGAATTTACCAAGTTTTGAGAAGATTTGTAGCTCAGGTTGAAGTTTTGGATGTAGGTTTGCTCGCTGAGCTGAAAGGTTCATTTCCAGATGTTTTGTTGCCTCAGGCGAAACAATAGTGAAAATTCCTGCTTTCTTTTTATATGCTTGGGTTTCTTTGGGTTGGTGATGTCACTTCCTGTGGTGAAGTCACTTCCTGTTCCTTTTCTCAGAGGGTGTTAGATGGGGTCTAACTCGATGTGTTTGCTGATAGAGTTCCGGTTGGAATGCCATGCTTCTAGGAATTCTTGTGCATGTCTTTGTTTGGCTTATCCTAGGATAGATGTGTTGTCACAGTCGAAGTGGTGTCCTTCCTCATCCATATGTGAGGATACTAGTGAGAGAGGGTCATGTCTTTTTGTGGCAAGTTGATGTTCATGTATCCTGGTGGCTAGTTTTCTGCCTGTTTGTCCAATGTAGTGTTTGTTACAGTCCTTGCATGGTATTTTGTAAATGACATTAGTTTTGCTTGTTGTCTGTATAGGGTCTTTCAAGTTCATTAGCTGCTGTTTTAGTGTTTTAGTGTGTTAGTGGGTTTGTGGGCTACCATGATGCCAAAGGGTCTGAATAGTCTGGCAGTCATTTCAGAGATGTCTTTGATGTAGGAGAGAGTGGCTAGGGTTTCTGGATGTGTTTTGTCTGCTTGTTTGGGTTTGATGCTGAGAAATCAGCAGACTGTGTTCATTGGGAATCAGTTCTTTTTGAATACACGGGATAGGTGATTTTCCTCTGCTCTGCATAGAGCTTCTGTGCTGCAGTGTGTGTTGACTCATCGAAATAATATTCCGATGCAGCTTTGTTTGTAAGTATTGGGATGATTGCTTGTGTAGTTCAATATTTGGTCTGTATGTGTTGTTTTCCTGTAGACACTGGTTTGAAGTTCCCCATTGGCTGTTCGCTCTACTGGGACAGCTAGGAATGGCAGTTTGTTGTTTTCCTCCTCTTTAGTGAATTTTATGCCAATAAGGGTATTATTGATGGTCTTGAATGTTTCCTCTAATTTGTTTCATTTACTGATGACAAAGATGTCATCCATGTAGCGGACCTAAATTTTGGGTTAGATGTATGGCAGAGCTGTTTGTTCAAGTCTCTGCATTACTGCCTCTGCTAAGATACTGTGCAAGGTCTGTAACAAACAAACAAACAGACAGAAAACTAGTCACCAGGATACATGAACAACAACTAGCCACAAAAAGACATGACCCTCACATACAGATGAGGAAGGACACCACTTCGACAGGGATAACACATTCATCCTAGGACAAGCCAAACAAAGACATACATGAGAATTCCTAAAGGCATGGCATTCCAACCGGAACTCTATCAACAAACACATCGAGTTAGACCCCATCTACAACCCCCTGAGAAAAGGAACAGGAAGTGACTTCACCACAGGAAATAACATCACCACAGAAAATGACAACACCAACCCAAAGAAACCCAAACATATAAATAGAAAGCAGGAATTTTCACCATTGCTTCACCTGAGGCCCACTGAAGATGTTACCTAGTAGGGTAACGTAATGTCTGGAAATGAACTTTCCAGCTCAGCGAGCAAACCTACATCCAAAACCTAGAACTTATGTCTGCTATAACACCTAATTATGAATGAATCGTCTTCAATGGAGTTAGCACCATGAATTCTTCAATCTTTGTCACTGAAAGTCTAACAGACTTATTCAGGCAATCATACAATCAAATTCTGACCGCGTTGCCACGCATGGGAATTGTGAGGTGTTCTCAGACCAGTCTCTCTTCTGGCTGGTCTCCAATTTGCCAACTTGCACAAACTTGACAGCACCAAAGTCTCTGCTAGCCAGACCTTACCTCACTTACCTATGCCTTATTTTAAAATTCTTATCTTTACTTTCTAGTCTGACCTTGGTGTTTCTATTGCTGTAGCCTCCTCAAGCTACAAAATTCTTTGAAGCCTCTGTCCTCCTCCAATTTTGAAATTTTGTTCCAAAATTGGAGATTTTGACTTAAGCTCTGGAATTCTCTTCATAAATCTCCCTACCTCCCTGCCTTTAAACCATGTCTTGAAACTTAAGCTTTTGACAAAGCATTGGCTATTTTTTCTGATATCACTTTGTATGATTGGTGTCAAATTTTGCTGCTAACATTTCCTTGAAACATCTTAGGAAGTTTTAATGCATTAATATTATTCAAACAAAAAATATAGTTGTTGTTTGCTCATGCCATCATAGTTGCGTTGACAGCACCATGGTATAATGAACCATACTTGAAAGTCAAATGACTATTTCGTCAATGGATGCTAATCTCAACCTTTTTAGCTCTTTTAGTTTCTGGTTACATTAACATACTCTTCTGAGAAAGTGCTGAAAAATGTGTTGCTGGAAAAGCGCATCAGGTCAGGCAGCATCCAAGGAGCAGGAGAATCGATGTTTCGGGCATAAGCCCTTCTTCAGGAATGAGGAAGGTGTGCCAAGCAGGCTAAGATAAAAGGTAGGGAGGAGGGACTTGGGGGAGGGGGGTTGGGAATGCGATAGGTGGAAGGAGGTTAAGGTGAGGGTGATAGGCTGGAGAGGGGGTGGGGGCGGAGAGATCAGGAAGAAGATTGCAGAGTCGACATTTCGAGCATAAGCTCTTCAACAGGAATGCTGCTGATGCTGAATGCTGCCTGACCGGCTGTGCTTTTCCAGCACCACACTTTTTGACTCTGATCTCCAGCATCTACAGTCCTCACTTTCTCCTTTTCAATCAAACAGTTGAGAACAGACCAGAAGAGAAGGATAAGGAACATAGCCTGCAGAGGAATCACTTTATCCTGAAGAGCAGCGCAGAGCAAGAGATATCATTTGACTTTTGAAGGTGTACAGATGGACGATCTATGAGGAAGGATTGATCATTCTTTATCTTTCCATGCTTTGCTTTTTCAGAGAGGTTCAATGTCTATTTTATATGCTCATTTATTTTCTTTCTCATTTAAAACATTAGGCAAAATAGTAGTGTTGCTGAACACTTGGAGTGCAGGTTCATATTTCCTTGATGTGGAGTCACAGGTAGATAGGATAGTGAAGAAAGTGTTTAGTATGCTTTCCTTTATTGGTAAAAGTACTGAGTATGTGAGTTGGGAGACCATGCTGCAGCTGTACAGGACATTGGTTCAGCCACTTATTAAATATGGAGTGCAATTCTGATCTCCCTCCTATAGGGAGGATATTGTGAAACTTGAAAGCATTCAGAAAAGATTTACAAGGATGTTGCCAGGGTTGGATGGTTTGAGCTACAGGGAAAGGCTGAACAGGCTGGGGTTATTTTCCCTGGAGCATTGGAGGCTGAGGGGTGACCTTATCAACGTTTATAAAATGGTGAAGGACATGGATAGGGTACATACGCAAAGTCTTTTCTCCAGGTGAGGGAGTCCAGAACTAGAGGGCATACCTTTTAGGTAAGAGGGGAAAGACTTAAGAGACAACTTCTTCACACAGAGAGTGGTGTGTGTTTGGAATGAGCTGCCAAATAAGGTGGTGGAGGCTGGTACGATTACAGTATTTAAAAGGCATCTGGATGGGCATATGAATAGGAAGTTTTTAAAGGGATATGAGTCAAATGCTGGCAAATAGGACTACATTTATATAGGATATCTGGTTGGCACCGATGAGTTGGACCAAAGAATCTGTTTCTGCACTGTATATCTTTATGACTCTACAACTAGGATCAATTCCTTATCCAACAGTTTAAGCTCACCACCCCTCCACAAATGTCAAACCTTAAAGTTTCAGTACCTATCAAGAACCCCAACGCTACAACTGCTGAATGACAAGAACCAAAAAAAATGTATATTTATCTGTATTACCTTCTTCGTAAATGATAATTGCATAAAATGTTCATATTCTCTGTATGCCATCTGAGAATCATCAAGTCATAAAGATGTACAGCATGGAAATAGACCTTTTGGTCCAACTCATCCATGCTGACCAGATATCCTAAACAAATCTAGTCCCATTTGCCAGTACTTGACCCACATCCCTCTATTCAGATAGCCATTCAGATGCCTTTTAAATGTTGTAATTATACGAGCCCCCACCACTTCCTCTAGCAGTTCATTCCATACATGCACTACTCTCTGTATGAAAAAGTTGCCCTTTAGATCCCTTTCAAATCTGTCCCCTCTCATTATAAATCTAAACCGTCTGGTTTTGGACTCCCCACCCTGGGGAAATACCTTGTCTATTTAACTTACCCATGACCCTCATGATTTTATAAACCTCTGCAAGGTCAACTTTCATCTTCTAAAGCTTCAGAAAAAATAGAATGGGAAAGGAAACTGCAGGGATGGGCACAATTGAAATGTGGAGCTTGTCCACGGAACAGCTACTGTGTGTCTTTTCTAAGTATGTACCTGTCAGTCAGGGAGGAAGTGGTCGAGCGAGGGAACTGTGGTTTACAAAAGAAGGTGAAGCTCTTATCAAGAGGAAGAAGGACGCTTATGTGAAGATGAGATGTGAAGGCTCAGTTAGGGTGCTTGAGTGTTACAGGTAAGCCAGGAAGGACCTAAAGAGAGAGCTAAGAAGAGCCAGGAGAGAACATGAGAAGTCTTTGGCAGGTAGGATCAAGGAAAACTCTAAAGCTTTCTATAGGTCTGTCAGGAATAAAAGAATGACTGGAGTAAGATTAGGCCCTGTCAAGGACAGTAGTGAGAAGTTGTGCATGATATCTGAAGAGATAAGACAGGCGCTAAACGAAGATCTTTCATCAGTATTCACACAGGAAAAAGACAATGTTGTCAAGGAGAATACTGAGATACAGGGTATTTGATTAGATGGGATTGAGGTTCATGAGGAGGAGGTGTTAGTAATTCTGGGAAGTATGAAAATAGTTAAGTCCCCTGGGCCGGATGGAATTTATCCTAGGATTCTCTGGGAAGCCAGGAGATTGCAGAGCCATTGGCTTTGATCTTTCTGTCATCATTGTCTATAGGAATAGTGCTAGAAGACTGGAGGATAGCAAATGTTGTTCCCTTATTCAAGAACGGAAGTAGATACAACCCTGTTAATTATAGACTAGTGAACCTAACTTCGGTTATGAGTAAAGCATTGGAAAGGATGATAAGAGATAGGATTTATAATCATCTAGAAATAAATAATTGGGTTAGGGATAGTTAACACGGTTTTATCCATACCCCTTCAAAAATAAAAGAATATATTTTGCTCTGTGTTACTTCCCAGGATATAGTGATCCCTCTACAGGCTATAATTCTTAGGTCGCGCCTCGCAAACCTTATTGAGTTCTTTGAGAAGGTGGCCAAACAGGTGGATGAGGATAAAGTGGTTGATGTGGCCAATATGGATTTCAGTAAGGTATTTGACGAGGGTCCCCATAGTAGGCTATTGCACAAAGTACAGAGGCATGGGATTGAGGGTGGTTTAGAGGTTTGGATCAGAAATTGGCTCGCTGAAAGAAGACGGTAATTGATGGGAAATGTTCATCCTGGAGTTCAGTTACTTGTGGTATACTGCAAGGATCTGTTTTGTGGCCACTGCTGTTTGTCATTTTTATAAATGACCTGGACGAGGTGTAGAAGGATGTGTTAGTAATTTGCAGATGACACTAAAATCGGTAGAGTTGTGAACGGTGCAGAAAGATGTAACAGGTTACAACAGAACAAAGATAAGCTGCAGAGCTGGGCTGAGAGGTGACAAGTGGACCTTAATGCAGAAAAGTGTGAGGTGATTCACTTTGGAAGGAGAAACAGGAATACAAAGTACTAGGCTAATGGTAAGATTCTTGATAGTGTGGTTGAGCAGAGAGATCTCAGTGTCCATGTGCATGGATCCCTGAATGTTGCCACCCAGGTTGATAGGGTTGTTAAGAAAGCTATGGTGTGTTAGGTTTTATTGGTTAGAGGGATTGAGTTTTGAAGCCATGAGGTCATATTGCACCTGTACAGAACTCTGCTGTGGCAGCACTTGGAGTATTGCATACAGTTCTGGTTGCCACATTATAGGAAAGACATGGAAGCATTGGAAAGGGTGCAGAGGAAAGTTGCTAGGATGTCGCCTGGTATGGACGGAAGGTCTTATGAGGAAACACTGAGGGACTTGAGGCTGTTTTTGTTAGAGAGAAGGTTGAGAGGTGACTTTACAGAGGCAATGAGATGATCAGAGGATTAGATAGGATGGCAGTGAGAGCCTTCTTCCTCGGAAAGTGATGGCTAGCATGAGGCGATATAGCTTTAAACTGAGGGGTGACAGATATAGGACAGATGTCAGAGGTAGTTTCTTTACTCAGAGAGTAGTAAGGGTGTGGAATGCTGTGCCTGCAACAGTAGTAGACTTGCCAACTCTAAAGGCATTTAAATGGTCATTGGATAAATATATGGATGATAATGGAATAGTGTAGGTTAGATGGGCTTCAGATCGGTTTCACAGGTCACTGCAACCTTTAGGGCCGAAGGCCCTGTACTGTGCTGTATTGTTGTATGTTCTTTGTTGTATGATCTAATAGTCCCAGTTTATTCAACCTCTCCCAATGTTTGCCTATCAACACAAGCAATAGTGAAACTGATTGATTGTCAACAAGGTTCAGTCCTGTGGCCATCCTGTGATACTTTGTTAAATAATGCTCTACCTTCAGGGAATTAAGTGGTGCAGTCCCCAGTAGCTACTAAAGTTGGGGGTGGGGGTGGAGAATAGCAGCTGTGCACTGTACCACATCAATGAATCCGAGTGCAGTTTATCTGAATGATTTTTTGTGCTTTTTTGAAAGTTTGTTTCTTTGAATCTTTTGATAGAAAGGGAAAGCTGAGAACAAATGATAAAATACTCAAGTATTTCCATATTTCTTACATGAATAAAACATACTGGTTCTGAGATGTATTTGGTACCTACCTGACTCACATGCAAAGGTTTTTGAGGTATCATCACTGAAGATGATGAGTACAGCATGCCTCTTCGTGCCCTTTGGTAGCCTTGTCACATTCTTTATATTACTGAGGTCTGTAACCTGAAAGATCAACATTTTACAGTTCTGAATATCAATTGTTGACAGTTAGCCATATCCTTTATTCCTGGGAAAGAGGGTAATGTAATTCCAGAGGGACCAAGGAACAGCTAAAAGGCTTTGGTGCAATATTTACTCAGGCAAAGATCTGTTCCATTTGTAATCCAATACTTGCCTTAGGAAAGTCGACTAATGGGAAAAGAAAAATATTATCATCAGAAAGAAAAAATAAGCAATGACATATAGTGCAGATTATAAATTACATTCCATTTATTCTAGTTGTTTGGATACATCTCTGGGACAGATGAGACTAGAACTGAACTCTCCTTGCTCAGAGGTATGGACAGTATCATTGTGCTGTTAGACTCCTTCCACCATTTCATGCTGCTTCTGGGAATAAGCAGGACTATAGGATCAAACAGTCTATGTGGCATTTCTGCAGACAGAAAGGTTTCTAAGGGGGTAGATCATGATGAGGTCATGAAAGGGTGCTAACAGAACAGTTGATTTATTGTCGAAAAGTTCCTCAGATCTATTTCTGACTTAATGGTACCACCCTAGTAGAGCTGTGGTCAGTTCCACAATTCCCTGGCCTTTGAGAACTAATGATAGAATTGCATTTCATAGTCTTATTCAAAACAGCTTGCAGTACCATTCAAAAAGCTAACGTGACAAAATGGCTGACATTACCAGTCATATCTGAAACAACCTTAAGTACCAAGAAAAATGCTTTTCATTGTGAAAGGGATGGTCTGGGACAAGGTTCAGCAAAAATGTTTTTGGGAACCTCTGGCTTAAGAGAACGTGTAATGTAAAAACAATGGTTAATATAAATTATACGATTGAGTGCCACCAGATCCCACTGCTCATCAAGTTATGAGATCCTCATCACAAGCTCAATAGCTGTTATAAATCACACTGTATTCTATTTATATCACACTTCATTTCGAGATGATACATTGGAAAATTTTGGAATAATTTATCTTTTCCTGAATAATATATCTTTAGTGAAACAGAAGAGTGGTACAATGGTGTCACTGAAGATGGAATGAAAAGGTCATGTTTAACTATCATATCCTCTGAAGCTAATTTCACTGCCCTTGCTCCTATAACGGAAAGGACAGATGTTTGAACATATTCTGTGCTGCAAGACCCAATTTTCAGTCAGAAGTATACCTTACCTAGGCATTACAAGTATCTTTATTTTCATTGAACACACCAGTATTTTTCTTGAATGCAATGTTTGATTTAAATCAAGTGAAAATAACATGTTGGCTTCAGCTTGATCAGCTGCAATCCTTATTAAGCACCAAAACCTATAACTTAATCAGAGAAGTATTTCCCTTACTTCTTGATTATTCGTACTTTTTGATTTTTCGATCACAGTCATGGCTTCCTCTCAGCCGGCTACACATTAACCTCCACTCTAGTCTGCCTAAACCAAACAATGATAAACTCCAAGAACACACAAAGAAGATTTTGCTGAGATACAGAACCTTCTCTATATCACAATAATAGATGACTTTGTAACCACCTAATAATGAATTGACTACTCATAGACTTTTGTGTCTGTTCAAAATCTTATGATCCATGTGAGGCCCATTAATAAATCACTGAAAAATACTTTTGAAACTACCATTAAGTTAACATATTACTTTGTTAACTCAATATACACACAATTCTAAATGATATTTGTAAAGTTTAGATTTGATTTTTAAAATGGCAGGAGAAAACAACATGCCAACTCATTATATAAAGTCTTGCATTTATAAAATACTCATGATGTGAAGAAGCCTCAAAGTTCAAAGTTTGTGAGAAGATTTGTAGCTCGGGTGCTTGTTGTTGTGGTTCTGTTCGCCGAGCTGGGAATTTGTATTGCAGACGTTTCGTCCCCTGTCTAGGTGATATCCTCAGTGCTTGGGAGCCTCCTGTGAAGCGCTTCTGTGATCTTTCCTCCGGCATTTGTAGTGGTTTGAATCTGCTGCTTCCGGTTGTCAGTTTGAACTCACAAACTTTGAACACCTACGGGCGAGAGACGCTAAGACAAGCCAGGAAATGGGAATCCTGTGCCAACCGCCTAAGCGCCACATACGAACATCTCCGGTTCCTGCATGAATGCCGAAAGAATTGAATCCATCCAACACTGACAACTGGCAGCAGCAGATTCAAACCACTACAAATGCCAGAGGAAAGATCACAGAAGCGCTTCACAGGGGCTCCCAAGTACTGAGGATGTCACCTAGACAGGGGACGAAACATCTGCAACACAAATTCTCAGCTCAGGGAACAGAACCACAACAAGCCTCAAAGTGCTTTGCCGCCAATGAAACAGTTCTCAAGTGTGGTCACTCATAAAATGTAGGAAAGGTGGTAGCCAATGTTTGCATGTCAAGATTCCACAAATGATGCCATAATGATGTGCTCCTTTAGCTATGTTTGAGGGATAAATATTAAATTTGATAGAAGGGAGAAATGTTCCTGCTCATCTTGATGGTGTCATGTCATCTTTTATGTCCAACTGTGGAGCAGACAGAGGCTCACTGCTACATTTCATTCCACACACAGATGCATTAAAGGTGCCGCACTCCTCTATAAAGCATTAGGAGCATCAGTCTGGATTTTGTGCTCGCATCAATGGAGTGGGACTTCAACCCAATAGCTTTTGGCTCAGAAGTGACAGTGCTATTGTTGAGCAAAGGTTGACAGAATTTCAAACCACAATCTCTACATGATATTCCAAGTGTGCTGCCAATGCTATTAAATTAAGACTAACACCGTGAGTGGCACGGTGACTCAGTGGTTAGCACTGCTGTCTTACAGTGACAGGGACCTGGGTTCCATTCCAGCCTCAGGCGACTGTCTGTGTGGAGTTTGCACATTCTCCCTGTGTCTGCGTGGGTTTCCTCCAGTGCTCTGGTTTCCTCCCCAAAACCAATTCACCTGAACTGATGTGCAGGTCAGGTGAATTGGCCATGCTAAATTGCCTGTAGTGTTAGTTGCATTAGTCAGGTGTAAATATAGGGTAGGGAAATGGGTCTGCTCTTTGGAGGGTCGGTGTGGACTTGTTGGGCTGAATGGCTTGCTTCCATACTGTAGGGAGTCTAATTTAAAAAAAGGCAGCCTGTGGATCAGCAAGAAACAAAACCTGGCAGAGTTTGCTATTGTTTAAATTAAGCCTTTTGTTTGAGGGCAGTGGATATGAAAGTTGTGGATATTCTACTGAGAGGTTGACTGCAGCTGAAGTCCTTGAATACAGTTCTTGGACACAGTAAAAGATAAGCAGAAGGCAGGACTTCTTCTTACCAATGTTGATCGCTTGAGTGTAGAGATGGCAGAACACAGAAATAGTGTGACATTGTTTGTAACATCAGGAATCTGTGCAAGACAGTTAATGAATGATCTTACCAGAACTGTTTGGTTAAGTTCTCCTTTTCATCTCTTTCCTAATCTCTCCACTGTTGCACTATGATGAAACTTTCCCTACCCTCCTTTCAATATCACTGTTACAGCCACAATGCTGTGCTCCCGATGTAGTCTTCTCTACATCAGGGAGACTGAACGTAAACTTAGGGAACAGTTCAGTGAGCATCACAGCTGGGTCCGCAGGGGTCAAGCGGACCTCCAGTCACAACCCATTTCAATTTCCCCATACAATTCCTTTCTAACATGACCATCCTTGGCCTCCTCCATTGCCAAAATGAACCACACTGTAAATTGAAGGAACAACACCTCATCTTTTACCTGGGCAGCCTACAGCCCGGAAGACTCAACATTGAGTGCTCCAATTTCAAATAACCTCCCTCCCCAACTCCCAACTCCCTCGCCAATCCTTCCCCCTCCCTTCCACTGTTTCCTTCCACCAACCAGATTCATTCCTCCCACTGACAACCAGGTTGTACTCTCTGCCTGTCTTCACCTATCCCCACTTCACCACCCTGTCCCCCCGTAATCCTGTTTATCTGCAGCTCCCCCACACCCACCCCCAGTCCTAAAGAAGAGTTACATCGACTTGTCCACCTCTTAATGCTGCCTGGCTTGCTGTGTTCTCCCAGCCTCCTGCCTGTCTGTTTTGGATTCCAGCATCTGCAGTTTTATTTTGTCTCTACAACCACAACACCACACATTTCTGCACACCCTTTTACTTTCATTTTCAAAATCTTCTCCCATCAATATAACTGCTGTTCATTCTTCTCGATCAGCAGCACATGCTAAGCTGCCTTATCAGAGAAGCTTTTAGCAACGTGAGTACTACGCCACTTCTATTTTCCTTCAAGGGGACAACAACAGGAAAAGGACAAGGTTATAAGGACAAGCTCATTGCTCTCATTAATGGAAAAGACTCAGCATTCAGCACTGGACATGGAGAGGGGGGATTCTGGATTAGTGGTGCTGGAAGAGCACAGACGTTCAGGCAGCATCCAAGTAGCTTCGAAATCAACATTTTGGGCAAAAGCCCTTCATCAGGAATAAAGTCAGTGAGCCTGAAGCGTGGAGAGAGAAGCTAGAGGAGGGTGGGGGTGGGGAGAAAGTAGCATAAAGTACAATGGGTGAGTGGGGGAGGGGATGAAGTTGATAGGTCAAGGAGAAGAGGGTGGAGTGGATAGGTGGAAAAGAAGATAGGCAGGTAGGACAAGTCTGGACAAGTTATGGGGACAGTTACTGAGCTGGAAGTTTAGAACTAGGGTGAGGTGGGGGAAGGGGAAATGAGGAAACTGTTGAAGTCCACATTGATGCCTTGGGGTTGAAGTGTTCCGAGGCGGAAGATGAGGCATTCTTCCTCCAGGCGTCTGGTGGTGAGGGAGCGGCGGTGAAGGAGGCCCAGGACTTCCACGTCCTCGGCAGAGTGGGAGGGGGAGTTGAAATGTTGGGCCACGGGGCGGTGTGGTTGATTGGTGCGGGTGTCTCGGAGATGTTCCCTAAAGCGTTCTGCTGGGAGGCGCCCAGTCTGCCCAATGTAGAGGAGACCGCATCGGGAGCAACGGATACAATAAATGATATTAGTGGATGTGCAAGTAAAACTTTGTTGGATGTGGAAGGCTCCTTTAGGGCCTTGGATAGAGGTGAGGGAGGAGGTGTGGGCGCAGGTTTTACAGTTCCTGCGGTGGCAGGGGAAAGTGCCAGAATGGGAGGGTGGGTTGTTTGGGGGCGTGGACCTGACCAGGTAGTCGCGGAGGGAACGGTCTTTGCGGAAGGCGGAAAGGGGTGGGGAGGGAAATATATCCCTGGTAGTGGGGTCTGTTTGGAGGTGGCGGAAATGTCGGCGGATGATATGGTTTATGCGAAGGTTGGTAGGGTGGAAGGTGAGCACCAGGGGCATTCTGTCCTTGTTACGGTTGGAGGAGTGGGGTCTGAGGGCGGAGGTGCGGGATGTGGACGAGATGCGTTGGAGGGTATCTTTAACCACGTGGGAAGGGAAATTGCGGACTCTAAAGAAGGAGGCCATCTGGTGTGTTCTGTGGTGGAACTGGTCCTCCTGGGAGCAGATCCGGTGGAGGCGGAGGAATTGAAAATACAGGATGGCATTTTTGCAAGAGGTAGGGTGGGAAGAGGTGTAATCCAGGTAGCTGTGGGAGTCGGTGGGTTTGTAAAAAATGTCAGTGTCAAGTCGGTCGTCACTAATGGAGATGGAGAGGTCCAGGAAGGGAGGGAGGTGTCAGAGATGGTCCAGGTAAATTTAAGGTCAGGGTGGAATATGTTGGTGAAGTTGACGAATTGCTGAACCTCCTCGCAGGAGCACGAGGTGGCGCCAATGCAGTCATCAATGTAGCGGAGGAAGAGGTGGTGCCGGTGTAATTATGGAAGATCAACTGCTCTACGTAGCCAACAAAGAGACAGGCATAGCTGGGGCCCATACGTGTGCCCATGGCTACCCCTTTGGTCTGGAGGAAGTGGGAGGATTCAAAGAAGAAATTGTTAAGGATGAGGACCAGTTCGGCCAAACGAATGAGAGTGTCGGTGGAAGAGTACTGTTGGGGACGTCTGGTGAGGAAAAAACGGAGCGTTTGGAGGCCCTGGTCATGTCAGATGGAGGTGTAGAGGGATTGGATATCCATGGTGAAGATGAGGCGTTGGGGGCCAGGGAAATGGAAGTCTTGGAGGAGGTGGAGGGCGTGGGTGGTGTCTCGAACGTATGTGGGGAGTTCCTGGACTAGGGGGGGATAGGACAGTGTCAAGGTAGGTAGAGATGAGTTCAGTGGGGCAGAAGCATGCTGAGACAATGGATCGGCCAGGGTGGTCAGCCTTGTGGATCTTGGGAAGGAGGTAGAACTGGGCAGTGCGGGGTTCCTGGACTGTGAGGTTGGAAGCTGTGGGTGGGAGATCTCCTGAGGTGATGAGGTTCTGTATAGTCTGGGAGATGATGGTTTGGTGATGGGGATGGGGTCATGGTCTAGGGGGCAGTAGGAAGAGGTGTCCTCGAGTTGACGTTTGGCTTCAGCGGTGTAGACGTCAGCGCGCCAGACTACCACTGCGCCCCCTTTATCCGCTGGCTTGATGGTGAGGTTGGGATTGGAGCAGAGGGATTGGAGGGCTGCGTTTGGCCGAACTGGTCCCCACGCTTAACAATTTCTCCTTTGAATCCTCCCACTTCCTCCAGACCAAAGGGGTAGCCACAGGCACATGTATGGACCCCAGCGATGCCTGTCTCTTTGTTGGCTATGTAGAGCAGTTGATCTTCCGTAATTACACCGGCACCACTCCCCACCTCTTCCTCCGCTACATTGATGACTGCATTGGCGCCACCTCATGCTCCTGCGAGGAGGTTGATCAATTCATCAACTTCACCAACACATTCCACCCTGTCCTTAAATTTACCTGGACCATCTCTGACACCTCCCTCCCCTTCCTGGACCTCTCCATCTCCATTAGTGACGACCGACTTGACACTGACATTTTTTACAAACCCACCGACTCCCACAGCTACCTGGATTACACCTCTTCCCACCCTACCTCTTGCAAAAATGCCATCCCGTATTCCCAATTCCTCCGCCTCCGCCGGATCTGCTCCCAGGAGGACCAGTTCCACCACAGAAAACACCAGATGGCCTCCTTCTTTAGAGACCGCAATTTCCCTTCCCACGTGGTTAAAGATACCCTCCAACGAATCTCGTCTACATCCCGCACCTCCGCCCTCAGACCCCACTCCTCCAACCGTAACAAGGACAGAATGCCCCTGGTGCTCACCTTCCACCCTACCAACTTTCGCATAAACCAAATCATCCGCCGACATTTCCGCCACCTCCAAACAGACCCCACTACCAGGGATATATTTCCCTCCCCACCCCTTTCCGCCTTCCGCAAAGACCGTTCCCTCCGCGACTACCTGGTCAGGTCCACGCCCCCAAACAACCCACCCTCCAATCCTGGCACTTTCCCCTGCCACCGCAGGAACTGTAAAACCTGCGCCCACATCTCCTCCCTCACCTCTATCCAAGGCCCTAAAGGAGCCTTCCACATCCATCAAAGTTTTACTTGCACATCCACTAATATCATTTATTGTATCCGTTGCTCCCGATGCGGTCTCCTCTACATTGGGGAGACTGGGCGCCTCCTAGCAGAGCGCTTTAGGGAACATCTCCAGGACACCCGCACCAATCAACCAAACCGTCCCGTGGCCCAACATTTCAACTCCCCCTCCCACTCTGCCGAGGACATGGAGGTCCTGGGCCTCCTTCACCGCCGCTCCCTCACCACCAGACGCCTGGAGGAAGAACGCCTCATCTTCCGCCTTGGAACACTTCAACCCCAGGGCATCAATGTGGACTTCAACAGTTTCCTCATTTCCCCTTCCCCCACCTCACCCTAGTTTCAAACTTCCAGCTCAGTAACTGTCCCCATAACTTGTCCAGACTTGTCCTACCTGCCTATCTTCTTTTCCACCTATCCACTCCACCCTCTTCTCCTTGACCTATCACCTTCATCTCCTCCCCCACTCACCCATTGTACTCTATGCTACTTTCTCCCCACCCCCACCCTCCTCTAGCTTATCTCTCCACACTTCAGGCTCACTGCCTTTATTCCTGATGAAGGGCTTTTGCCCAAAATGTTGATTTCGAAGCTACTTGGATGCTGCCTGAACTGCTGTGCTCTTCCAGCACCACTAATCCAGACTCTGGTTTCCAGCATCTGTAGTCATTGTTTTTACCCCCTGGAGAGGGGGGAAAGCTACAAACATTTTCTGTCATCCTTCTTTTCACAATTTCCTTGTCATCTTTTCTTTATACTAAATTATTACACACAATCAGTGTGACAACCTCATGATGCATAGCCCTACCCTCATCTGTCAGATCCATGTTCCTTCATCTCTCCTATGCCCATTAAAAATCGCAGGGTGCAATTTTCTCCTCCCCGATGGTCGCCTGAGAGGGGGAGACTAAAGGAAACAACTGGATGAGATGATTCTGTACCAACACTAAAGAGTCCTTTAAGAAAGTGTTAGGCATGCCACCAATTAAAGCTGTTAAGTGATCAATTAATAGCTGCATAAATGCATCAACTGATCATCTCCTTGTTAACCTGCCCTCCTGGCAGTTGGGAGAGGTGGGTATTATGAAACCAGGTGGATCAGCCTGGCTGGTTGGATGGGGATCTCCAATTAACCAAATCTGGGAGCAACTGGAGGCATGAATGAAGTGAAAGTGGTAACCTCTGAAAGTCATCTTCAGCCGAGGAGTTAAATAAATAATTTGCATCAGTCTTCATGACAGAACCACATTCCAAATATACTAAATAATCAGGGGACAAAAGCGGGAGAGGCAATAAATATCTATTACTAGAGAAATAGAACTGGGGAAGCTAATGGAGCTAAAGACCAATCAAGACCTGATGGATGCATCCTAGGGTATTAAATGAAATAGCTACAGAGAGAATGGATGCACTAGTAATAATCTTCCAAGAATACTTAGATTTGGAAAAGTGCCAAAGGATTGGAAAACTTCCAATGTAATTCATTTATTTGAAAAAAAAGGAGACATAAAATGGCTAAGTATAGCCTGGTAGCTTAATATCTGTTATCAACAAAATGTTAGAGTTTATTGTAAAAAATGAAATAGCAGAGCATGCACAAACACATGAGATAACAGGCAGTTCATGAAGGGTAATTCATGTCTGGAAAACTTACTAGAATTCTTTAAGGAGATAGCAAGCACTATAGATAACGAGGAAGCAGTGGGTGTTATATATTTGGACTTGCAGGAGGCACTTGATAAGGTGCATCATGTTAGACAGCTTAGTAAGATAAGACCATGTGTTAGGATATTATGTTAGCACAAGTAGAGAATTGGCTAACTAATAGAAGTCAAAGAGTTGTGATAAAGATTGTGTATTCAGGATGGCAACCTGTAATGAGTGGAGTTCCAGAGGGATCACTGCAGGGGGCACATGTATTTGCACTGTATATTAATAAGTTGTGAGGAATGGCCAAATTGTGAATGACATAAAAATAGGTAGCAAGATAAATGATGAAGAAAACAAAGTCTGTAGAAGGACATAGATACTTTAAGCGAGTCGTCAAAAACTGAGCAGATGGAATATACTATGGGAGAAGAAAGTAGCTGATTATTATTTAAATGGAGAAAGACTGCAGAATGCTTCATGCACAGAGGGATTTGGAAGTCTTTGTGTATAAATCATAAGAAGACAGCATACAAGTTCAGTACAGAATAGAGATGGAAATTGAAATTTTAGCCTCTATTTTAAAGGAAGTGGAAGGGCTTTTGCCTGAAACATCGATTTTCCTGCTCCTCAGATGCTGCCTGACCTGCCGTGCTTTTCCAGCACCACTTTAATTTAAACCCTAGGAAAATAGGGAAGTCTTGCTTAAATAATTCAAGACACTAGCTAGACCACACCTGAAATATTATGAAGTTTTCAGCCCTATCAAAGGAAAGCTATACCAGCGTTGGAGGCAGTCCAAAGAAACATCACGAGGCTGATCCTGGATGTGAAGGGATTATCTTGTGAGAAGAGGTTGAGTCATTTGTGCCTATACATGGTGACATTTAGAAGAATGAGAGGTGACCTTATTGAGAAACATAAGATTGTTAGGGGGCTTGACATGGTAGATGCAAAGAGGTCATTTCCTCTTGCGTTAGAGACTAGAAACAGAGTGTAAAATCTCAAAATAAGGGATCACCATTTAGACAGAAATGAGGAGGAATTAGTTCTCTCAGAGAGTAGTCAATCCATGAAATTCTTTACCACAGTGACACAGCCTGTACAGGTTTCTAAACATATTCAGGGATAGGTTTTTAAACAGTCAGGAGAACAAGGGTTCTTGACAATAGTTAGGATTGTGGAGCTGAGGATTATCAAATCAGTGATAATCTCATTGGATATCAGTGCAGACTCAATGGGCTGAATGGCCTACTTCTGCTGTTTCACTTATGCTTAGAACATAGAACATAGAACAATACAGCACAGAACAGGCCCTTCGGCCCACGATGCTGTGCCGAACTTCTAACCTAGATTAAGCAGCCATCCATGTACCTATCCAAATGCCGCTTAAAGGTCGCCAATGATTCTGACTCTACCACTCCCACGGGCAGCGCATTCCATGCCCCCACCACTCTCTGGGTAAAGAACCCACCCCTGACATCTCCCCTATACCTTCCACCCTTCACCTTAAATTTATGTCCCCTTGTAACACTCTGTTGTACCCGGGGAAAAAGTTTCTGACTGTCTACTCTATCTATTCCTCTGACTTCAATTTCCCTGAGCCCACTGTTCCCATAAGTCCCATCCCATAATATGATGATAACTATTACTTACTTCTCACCTATGGATTTTCAAAGGAGTAGGCTTTGATTAATGTTCTCTAAGACTTAGAAGCTCACAGGACACTCAGGTCAAGGCCAAAGTCAGAATGAGAAACTCATCTGTGTTCTGTCCATCATTCCTTAATGAACTGACTGACATGCAATAGGTTGGAAATGGGAAAACTGGATGCTTAGTCTTCCACAGGAGATGAAGATAATTCTTTCAAAGGTATAGCACCACACACGTCAAATCTTTCAAGCACTAGCACAAACAAAAATAGCAACCCACTTTTTGGTCACCAAACACTCAAAGTATTGGACTATAACAACAGAGCTTCTGCAACCCATGGAGGGTTGCAGAACCATAACTGCTGCCAACCATAACCATAACAAAAGAAACTATGATGTGGATAACATGGTATTGATAGATCAAAGAAACCTTTGTTCCTGGTGACTAGTATATATCAATATTAGCTCCTCAGACACATCTGTATCTGGTCTAATAATAAACTCTTTGGTTCGAAGAGTGGCACGCTTTCATAAGCTTTGTCATTCTTCAAGTGGTCTAAGTTAACATTGAGTCAGAAACCTTCATACCCTCAGGTGACATGCTACACGAGAGTGATGCTGTCATGAGCATATCTCTTAAAGGTATACTACAACCTGACTGAGAGACATAACGCAACACCCACTAGGATTTCAACACATTCCCAATTATGGGGCAATCAGTTAGGAAATATGATTTGATTATTAAAATGCATTGGCTGTTTAATATAAAATGGTAGATTTCGGAACATTAAAAAGCACAACAGTATGAAGTTCTGTTTACTGTGGGAGATTGAGGTGGAAGGAAATGAGTATTATGGTTAAATAGAAAAATCATAGAATGAGTTAGAATTACTGATGGCACTTCATTAGAAATGTGAAAGGCAGATTCTGTGCTGAGTTCAGTAGCCAAGGTTCTTTTAGATTAGATTACTTACAGTGTGGAAACAGGCCCTTCGGCCCAACAAGTCCACACCGCCCCGCCGAAGCGTACCCCACCCATACCCCTACACCTACATCTACCCCTTACCTAACACTACGGGCAATTTAGCATGGCCAATTCACCTGACCTGCACATCTTTGGACTGTGGGAGGAAACCAGAGCAAACCCACGCAGACACAGGGAGAACGTGCAAACTCCACACAGTCAGTCGCCTGAGGCGGGAATTGAACCCAGGTCTCCGGCGCTGTGAGGCAGCAGTGCTAACCACTGTGCCACCGTGCCGCCCACTAAGTTGGTCTCTGCTGAAACTCTGTGAGGAACATCATATTTTGCCTTCATGCCCTTGGGTTAGATAAATGAGAAAATGAGCCAGCAAAGAATTACTGAGTTTGACAATGTCAGGGAGCTAGATTAACAGCAGTATAGTCACTTGTTTTTTTCCTGAGCAAACTACTTTTTCAGCCAATTTATACAACACATGGGTTCCTGACTATTCCTTCATAGACTTATATCATCACTCCATAGATGCAGAAAAGGCACATCAAAAGCTTTGTTTCTGAAATCTGGGCGAGATAATAGATCATTAGCTGAGCTGGAAATTCTGCCTACTGTTGCGAACTTGAGTCTACTTTATCAAGAAAAAACAGAAGCAAACATCAGGCAAATTGCATGAACTGGAAGCTGCTTGATATCACCAAGTAGGTGTTGAGATCTGTTTATAAGGTCAATTGGAGGGACCTCAGGCAGAATTTTGATTGGTCTAACCCACACAGAGCAGGTAGGTTAGAGAGATAGGGCAAATCAATTTTTTGGGATTCCTACACTAGGTTACAGGCAGGAAGAGGTGATGCAGATGTTTGGGGAATTGGGAGTTTGCTACTGATAAGGTTGGAGGCCTTTCAGAGAAACCATGACTGTGTGGGCTTATCAAGCTGGCCGCAGGTCCTGGAGTCATGGCTAACATCACAGAAACACTTGTAAAACATTGATCAAAACATCTAATTGTCCTACACAAAAGGCAAACACCAAACAACAGGATGAATCTAACAGACACTTTGGAAGTAACAAAGGAGGGTGCTAGCCTCCAGCCCTCATGGAGAGACAAGCAGATAGCACCCGGACCCATTTACGTAAAGATAAACAGCACACCTTTTGTGCAGGACTGTTTTGCATGATCAGGTTATGGGTGTGTGTCAGTTGGAACCTTGACGAGATTATAAGGTGGGTTTCGATCTGTGAGTCATGACCATTGTCTGGAGTCCTGACTAGTGTCTGGTCCGGTGTGTATTCGGATCCGTCTTTGGGCCCCCTTCTCCCGATCATGTGGTCGGGCTGGCAGCTGCTGTTTTAGAATACTGTTTGCTTTAAAATGGATACTGCTGGCTCTCCCGATGTGGGCCTTGCTCCATGGTAAACATGGGGCGGTTTATCACCCCCCTTCAAAACTATCATTCTCAGAAGTGATTGCTGTCCAGTGAGAAAAATCTTCAAAAAAAAAGACAGTAACAATATTTCCTTCTTTATCAAATTTTCATGCTCCATCACTTGAATATAAGCTATAATTATTCACTTGGGATCAATATTGCCTCTGTTGTCTTGAGATGATGCATCCACTTGGAAGACATTTGTTACAGATTACAGTAATTGTGCATTAAAGTGTCATTTTTTCCATATTAACATTATTAATTTTGACAAATAATTGTGAAATATAGGTGAATTCAAATAATGTATAATTAAAATAATTTAACAGCCACATTTATTCACTTAGCTTATATTCAGTATTAAAGTTTTATACTTTTTTTTCTGCTTATCAATACTTATGAAAGAAATACAAGATGCTTACTATGTAATTTAAAGAAGCTGTACATGTAGAATTTGAACTGTATTACAAGATTTTCTCCAACACCCATATTATATTGTAAGGGTCTTTTGCATGCTAGGATAAAATTTCCAAGGAGTTGTCTTGTGATGCTCTGTCCAGACACTTCATATCTTTATTTAGTCATGATAATAACTGTGCAAGTGACACCTCAGTCTAAGTTAATCAATTCCTCAGCTATTGTTGATTCCTCAGATTAAATCATCCAGTAAGTGCTGCAACAAATAATAGGTATTCTAACAGATTAATTCTTTTTTTCGCCTTTCCTGCATTGTTCAGAAATCTTTCTACAGGAGTCTGCCAATAGTGATTCACAGCAAGCACAGCAGTGTAACTGGTTGTTAATCTGACTGCTATCTGTAGGATTTTACCCTATTCGATATGATTGCTATGTTTGTCTCCATCACAGAGAAATGGTCTCATTGTACATGAGGTGCTTTAAGATGTTTCAATCTCCAGAAATGCAAGTTCTCTCTTCCCCTAAGTATATTCCAAAATCCAAAATCTCTGAGAATCAATAACGTTATAAAGATTGTTTTATCCTATTTTAATAATTTGATAAGTATTAAGAATCATTAAGCAATGTATGTATAGAATCGTCATCAGACAGATACTTTTGTATTCAACAATATTGGTTGAACTGCAATATGCATTTCTTATAACCTGTGCAATTGTTTTTTTAGGAGAAAGTGAGGACTGCAGATGCTGGAGATCAGAGCTGAAAAATGTGTTGCTGGAAAAGTGCAGCAGGTCAGGCAGCATCCAAGGAGCAGGGGAATCGACGTTTCAGGCATAAGCCCTTCTTCAGAAAAAGCCCTGAAGAAGGGCTTTTGCCCGAAAAATTGTTTTTTTTTTGCCTATTCATAGAAGCATAGAAGGTAGGAGAAGGAGGAGGCCATTCGGCCTTTCGAGCTCACTCCGCAATTCATCATGATCATGGCTAATCGTCCAACTCAATAGCCTAATCCTGCTTTCGCACCATAACCTTTGGTCCCATTCATCCCCAAGTGCTATATCTAGCCACTTCTTGAATACATTCAATAATAAATGATGTCTGCTACTCAACATACACTATTAATATTAATTCAAGATGACTCATGGTTACTGCAGATTATACACAAAGATACAAATATTTCTGTATTCAGTGTTCACAATTTGACTCCCTTGTTAAAAAAAAATGAAATTCATGTTTTTGGTAACTAAACAAACAAATCTGCTTGTCATAAGTTTCTCATAGAAACTGTAAAAAGTGAGAAATCTAAGATACTCAGAAATATTCAGACTATTTGACATGCATTTGAGATTTTACATGAGAATGAGATGGCAAATGTACAATTCATGTTTTATATTCTAATAGATAAAACACTTGGAAAGCATTTTTCCTCAAGTGTTGGAAATTAAAGCTGCTCAAGCACTCAATTTGCGATTATAAAAAAAAGTTGCCATTAAAGACAAATATTAATTCTAATCCTGAAGTAAAGTTGGCTGCATCATGTAGTTCTGAAAATGAAAGATCTGAGTTAAGTGTCTGATTTAAAAAGAATGGCAGCCATGCCATTTTGTAATTTTTAAAAAACTGACCATTTTGGGCACACACTGAGTAGTTTTATGTTCCAAGATGGATCAGGAGGACAAAACTTTAACAGCAGGAGCAATATTGTGGAGTTACTTAGGCAGAAAGATTACACTGGAGAAACTCAACAAGTCTGACAGCATCAGTGATAGAAAACAGAATCAATATTCTGAAGAAAGGTCACTGGGGTTGAAAAATGTGATGCTGGAAAAACACAGCAGGCCAGGCAGCATCCGAGGAGCAGGAGAATCGACGTTTCGGGCATAAGCCTTTCTTCAGGAATGAGGCTGGTGTGCCAAGTGGGCTGAGATAAAAGGTAGGGGGGAGGAAATTTGGGGGAGGGGCACTGGGAATACGATAGGTGGAAGCAGGTGAGGGTGAGGGTGATAGGGTGGAGAGGGGGTGGGGGCGGAGAGGTCGGGAAGAAGATTGCAGGTCAAGAGGGCAGTGCTGAATCCGAGGGTTGGGACTGAGAAAGGTTGGGGGGAGGGGAAATGAGGAAGCTGGAGAAATCTACATTCATCCCATGTGGTTGGACGGTTCCTAGGCGGAAGATAAGGTGCTCTTCCTCCAGGCGTCGCGTGGCCAGGGTCTGGCGATGGAGGAGGCCAAGGACCTGCATGGCAATAGTGGCGTGGGAGGGGTAAGTCCCAACCTTTGGGTTCAGCACCACCCTCTTGACATGCAATCTTTTTCCCGATCTCTCTGCCCCCGCCCCCTCTCCGGCCTATTACCCTCACCTCCTTACACCTATCGTATTCCCAGCGCCCCTCCCCCAAATTCCCTCCCCCCTACCTTTTATTTCAGCCCGCTTGGCACACCAGCCTCATTCCTGAAGAAGGGCTTACGTCCAAAGCGTCGATTCTCCTGCTCCTCGGATGCTGCCTGGCCTGCTGTGTTTTTCCAGCACCACATTTTTCAACTCTGGTGAGGACTCCAGCATCTGCAGTCCTCACGTTCGCCTAAGGGGCACTGGGCCCAAAATGTTGGTTCTGCTTTCTTTCCAAAGGTGAGTCTCTCCAGCAATTTCAGGTTTTCATGTTTTTTTTTGCTTAAGATTAAACTAAGCTGTTTCCTGCCCAAACTGTTCAATGACAGTATTAGGTCATGGAATTGGATTCTAAACAATCCAACGAGAGTTCACCAAATACTTATAAAAATGAAAAACAATCAAGATTTTCCTATGGGGCGGCACAGTGGTTAGCACTGCTGCCTCACAGCGCTAGAGACCCGGGTTCAATTCCCACCTCAAGCAACTGTCTGTGTGGAGTTTGCGCATTCTCCCCGTGTCTGCGTGGGTTTCCTCCAGGTGCTCTGGTTTCCTCCCACAGTCCAAACATGTGCGGGTCAGGTGGATTGGCCATGGTAAATTGCCCATAGTGTTAGGTGAAGGGGTAAATGTAAGGGAATGGGTTTAGGTGGGTTGCTCTTCGGAGGGTCGGTGTGGACTTGTTGGGCCAAAGGGCCTGTTTCCACCCTGTAAGTAATCTAATCTAATCAGGACTATTTAAATCCAAAACCTGAATTTAAGGGCAGGTCGTCATTCCTGGAATTTTCAGAGTCTCCCCTTTATTTGCCATGGAGATGGATTTTCTGCCCTACTAATGGTGGCAAAAGGATTTTGGCATCAGAAAGCTAATCAGACGGGTGTGGGAGCATCAGCAGCCTGTTGTGACAGATAAGGGAGTTTCGTCATCTGTCACTAGCACTTTAAAACTTCAACTGGAAAAAAAATGGTCTGTATAGCCAGGGCATTACTATTAAGATGGGGGAATGGGATGCACTCTATGGAGTGCCATTTGACAGCTTTCTCACCCAAGTAGGCCTTGAGAGCCTCACAGCTTGAAGTCTAGACTTTTATCTGCCACCAGATGCCAGCCTCCAGGGATCGACACGAATAGGATGGGTTTAGACAGATACAGCCAAATGCAGGCAAATAGAACTAGTCCAGTTTGGGAAACCTGGACAAGTTAGACTTAAGTGTTTGTTTCCATGCTGCATGACTCTATGACCTTTAATGAAGATAATCAGCTATCTGCCATGTGGGATTGAGTAGCACCCCGGTCCTAATTATGCCATGAAGTGATGAGTAATGATAGTATGGAGTCAGGAAAATGCCACATCAAATTTTTTCCTGCACCATCCAACTCCAATCCCACCCCCTGGTGGGACCTGTCACCTTCTCGAAGGAACAGATGGGCAGCTATCCTTAATCAAGAATTAATGTCTTCAATTCTCTTGACCTAGCCCCTGAAGCTACAGAAAGAATGCCAATGAGTGACCCACAAAACATTCTCTCCTTACTCCTTCTGAAGAAGGTGTTCAGCTGGTTGCAAAAAGACTGAAGACTTGATCAAAATTTACAAAATTATGAGAGAAATTATTTGGATGTGAGCAGAAGAGGTACAGTTAGTAAGTTTGCAGATGACACCAAAATTGGAGGTGTAGTGGACAGCGAAGAGGGTTACCTCAGATTACAACAGGGTCTTGACCAGATGGGCCAACGGGCTGAGAAATGGCAGATGGAGTTTAATACAGATAAATGCGAGGTGCTGCATTTTGGGAAAGCAAATCTTAGCAGGACTTATACACTTAATGGTAAGGTCCTAGGGAGTGTTGCTGAACAAAGAGACCTTGGAGTGCAGGTTCATAGCTCCTTGAAAGTGGAGTCGCAGGTAGATAGGATAGTAAAGAAGGCATTTAGTATGCTTTCCTTTATTGGTCAGAGTATTGAGTACAGGAGTTGGGAGGTCATGTTGTGGCTGTACAGGACATTGGTTAGGCCACTGTTGGAATATTGCGTACAACTCTGGTCTCCTTCCTATCGGAAAGATGTTGTGAAACTTGAAAGGGTTCAGAAAAGATTTACAAGGATGTTGCCAGGGTTGGAGGATCTGAGCTACAGGGAGAGGCTGAATAGGCTGGGGTTGTTTTCTCTGGAGTGTCAGAGGCTGAGGGGAGACTTTATAGAGGTTTACAAAATGATGAGGGGCATGGATAGGATAAATAGACAAAGTCATTTCCCTGGGGTCAGGGAGTCCAGAACTAGAGGGCATAGGTTTAGGGTGAGAGGGGAAAGATATAAAAGAGACCTATGGGGCAACGTTTTCACGCAGAGGGTGGTATGTGTATGGAATAAGCTGCCAGAGGATGTGGTGGAGGCTGGTACAATTGCAACATTTAAGAGGCATCTGGATGGGTATGTGAATAGGAAGAGTTCATCAGGTGATGAAGGAACGTCGCTCCGAAATCTCGTGCGCTTCCAATTAAACCTGTTGGACTATAACCTGGTGTTGTGTGATTTTTAACTATGGATAGAATGGATAGTGAAAGTTTTTTTTCCCAGGATAGAAATGTAAATTACTAGTGGACAAGGGATATACATTTAAAGAAGATGTGAAAGATAAGTGTTTTACAGAGAGGACAGTAATGCCTGAAATGCACTGCCAGAAGATGTGAATAAAATAACAATGTTTGAGAGGCATCTTGACAGGCACAATAGATAGGAAATAGAAAGACAGTGAAAAGGCAACGGCCTTTAGTTTAGAAAGGCATCATGTGTCAGTGCAGTCTTGGTGTGCTGAATGGCCTGTCCCTGTACTGTTCTTTGTCATCAAGTTGTTAAGGTTGCAATACATTTTTTAAAATAATGATCACATGGATCTATTCATTCGACCTTTTAATAAGAGCCTTTTAGGTCTGTTTAACAATTCAGTAAATTTGTGGCTAATCATTCACTTTGATCTTAGTCTTGAATATACTCATTATTTTGGAAACTTTAATCTGAGCAAAGTATTCTAAATTGAGTACTTGTTTTAAATTAGAGTCTCATGGATTGGGACAGAAAGAGAGTTTACAAACTTCTATTGTCAGAAACCAAATCTGATTAAAGCTCACTTCTTGTGGGAATTTATCCATGTCTCATCCTGACCAAACAAAAGGTTTTTACTTATACAATTAGTTAGTGTTTTGTCATCATTTTTCATCAGATTTATTATCTTAATGCAGCCAATCATCATTCAGACCAACATGCTTCTGATTTCTGGATTGTTTGTACTAGCAGTTCACAGGTATTTACTTATTTATGTTTTGCCTGAGAGTGTCACAGGGAGCCAAACAGGCAATTTTCTGCCGCAGTATCTTTTATTCTGCCCTAATTATTTTACCCATTCCTCTTGAGATGTGCTGAATTGAGAGTGTAATTTGTCTGGCACATGCAAATGACAACACTTTCCTCTGGCTTCTAATGACTTTTGTTCTGCTCCAGATCCCAGGCAATACTATTTTTACAGCATTACTAAACTGAATTCATTAACGCTCTGTGATCACATTGCTAGTGGCCATGGAAATGATTGGAAACAACCTGAAAAAAATTTGGTTATTATGTACACCATTGCAGAATTTAAAATTATATAATTACCAAGACACAATAGCAGAAGGCCATTCAGCTTATCAAGACTGTTCTGTCAAACAAGGAGCTAATGGATAATCTGATGATTCTCAACTCCACTTTCCTGCCTATTCCCCCAGAAAGCCTCGATTCTTTTATCGATTAAAAATCCATTTCAGCCTGAATATATTTAACAATCCAGCTCTACAGCCAAAGATGATAAAGACTTCAACAAATTCACTACCCTCTAAGAAGAAATTTCACAAATCGATCAGGCAACCCCTTGTTCTCAGATTATGTCCCCTCATACTACACTGTCCCACAGGGCAAGTAACCTTTGCACACCTATCTTGTCAAGTCCCCTAAGAATCAAGTGTGTTTGAGTAAGGTCACCTCTCTTTCTTCTAAACTCCAATGAGTACAGGCCAAACCTATTCAAACTCTCCTCAAAAGACAGACCTTCTCTATGCAGGATCAGACTAGTGATCTTTCTCTGGGTGGCCTCTAATGCCAGTATGTCTTTCTTTAGATAAGGGGCCCAAAACTGTTCATAGCATTCCAGCTAACTACTGCCTTGAACAGTGTTAGCAAGACTTCCCTATTTTCATACTCCATTGTCTTTGAAATAAAGCACAACATTCTATTTGTATTCCCAATCACCTGAACGTCTATGCTGACTTTTTTATGATTCATAAACAAGGACACTCAAATCTTTAGCTTTCAGCAACCTTTCCCTGGTTAAATAATATACAGCTTTTGTACTTTTCTTGCCAAAGAGGGTAATCTCAGTTTCTCACAGTGTGTTCCATCCGCAAAGTTATTGACCATTAATTTAACCTGTCTATATTCCTCTGTAGATGCTTGATGTTATTCTCAACACCTGTCTTCCCACTTCTTTCTGAGTTCTCCATGAACTTGGCTATTGTACATTCACTTACTTTATCCAAGTCATTAATGTGCATTGTAAATAATTCCTCAGGGGTAAGAGAAAAAAAGAAAACAAGCTATTGAACAAAATGCTCAAAAACAAACAAGAAAGCCAATTGCTTAATCATATTTGAAAATCTATCATAATGAAAGCTACTGTTTATAAAATGTCATCAGGTGCAATTTTGGTGACCCCTTCTACAGCATAGGAACAACTCCAGATCCTGCTGTTCTGAGAACTTTAGCACAGAACATGGAAGAGAAAATTAGGAAAATCTGAGGCTAAAAAGACTTTCTAAACTGTCTATTTACTTCAACTGATTGTTATTAATAAGCTGAAACTTATGAATCCATTCCCAAATCTTAAGGGGTGCTAGTTGTTTAAATGAATAGCTTATGTTATTATTGCCACTGAAAATCAATGTGATGAACACTACGTGTTAGATGACCACAAATCTTCTGTCAACAGTTGTAGCTCAGCTAGTAGCACTTTCATCTTTGAATCATGATATTCCAGATTTATGTCCCACTCCAGAACATGGGCACCAAAATCAAGACACGACAGTAGATTGCATGTGACCAGTGCCCATGTAACATTTACTGCAGTGTTTAACCCAGTGTCCAACAAAAAAGTCCTTCAGAGCAAGAAGGGAGTTGAATTCAGGACTTAACTGCTGTGACTTTGATGGTGAATTTTCTTGGCATCTATCTTGTTTGGCAAATTTGATAAATAAGGAAGCTATATATTAGTGAGGTAGGTTGGCCATCAAGGCATTTAGCTAACAATAATCCTCCTTAACTGGAACTTGCCATTGCCTAGTGAGAAACTTGTTGCACTGCTTGACAAAAGCTAAAGCTTCCTGAAGGGGGTGACAGCTTCCTGAAGTCAAGATGGATGTCGGACTTCTTTTTGGCTTCTACCACACCTCACCATATCCCATGTCACTCAGATTCCGGTCTATGATGCTATTTTGGAACATAGCAGGTGAGTTACCCTGGTGACTTGGCCAATATTTATCCTGCAGTCAACATCACAAAAGCAGACTGCCATTATCACATGCTTTCTTGAGGGATAATGCACAAAATTGGTGACTGCCATTTTGTGTATAATAAAAGTAACTACATTTTAAAAATACTTAATTTGTTCCACAGTATGTTGAGATGAAATGATCATGATAAACACTTTATAAATGCAAATCTTTGTTTCTCACCTCCTGTCTGTGCTGAATAAAAAGTAGATCATTTTTCACCAGACCTGGGTGTGTTAATTGAAGTGGGCAGGACCCCTATGAGAAGGACTAAATATCCAGGGATAGCTAAGGTAAGGTTTTATAAGTTGCCCCACCTTGGCAACTTCATCAATGACAGAAATCACACATAATAATAATTGACTTTTTTTAAGACAAAGTTCATTACAGTTCAGTTAATGGCTCCTTGGCTCAGGGAAAGTCGATTAAGGAATGATTGAATACCCTGACGTTGCTGCCAAGCCAAGACAGCCTGCCAGGCTGCTGGAATACTTGGAAGAAGAGGAAGATTGCCATGCCATGCCAAGGCCATCTTTGTCCTCCTTCATGCACACAGGCCTAGCTGCTGACCTGGAGCCAATTTCCAACATTCTATTCTTTTTAATAACAACCCTACAATTAATGCATTATATACAGTACAAATAACATGCTTCTCCATGCTATCACATTTCCCATTATACAGTGCATTTTGACAAAATCTCCATGTTTAAACTGTGTCAGTTGCATGTAACACTTTGAGGTGCAAAGTTCATTCTACGGTGATTCTTGAGGAGGATGAGTTTTTTTTGTTTTCTTATCCTGGATAAAAGCTGGCACAATCAACACAACCTGGAAATTTTTGTCAAGAATAATTTTCCTAACTTTTCATACATTCTCTAACTTTGAACAACAGCAAGCTTCATGGAGGTCCAAGGAGCAAGTAGTGAGCTGGACCAGCCAGGTAATTATTCTAATTTTCATGCAGTCAATTATCATTAACTAGTTTCTATCTGGTGCATTGGAGAATATGAAACTACATAACAATGAGGAAGTTTGGTAGAAGATTTGTAGCTCAGGTGCTCGTTATTGTGGTTCTGTTCGCCGAGCTGGGAATTTGTCTTGCAAACGTTTCGTCCCCTGTCTAGGTGACATCCTCAGTGCTTGGGAGCCTCCTGTGAAGCGCTTCTGTGCTGTTTCCTTAAACTACTTAAACTACTGGACTTGTGCCTCACAACACACTTCACATTCAATAACCAAATATACGAACAAATCAACGGAACACCCATGGGCTCACCGATCTCTGGACTCATAGCAGAAGCAGTAATGCAAAGGTTAGAACAAACAGTCTTACCGCAAATTCAACCCAAACTCTGGGTCAGATACGTGGATGACACCTTTGTAATAATTAAAAACACAGAAATAGAGAACACACACCAGATCATCAACACCACACTCACAGGAATCCGATTCACTAGAGAGGAAGAAAAGGACAACCAACTCTCATTCCTAGACGTGATGGTACAGAGAACACCGAATGGAGAATTCACCACAAAGGTTTTCAGGAAAGCCACACACACAGACCAAGTACTAAACTATGAAAGCAACCACCCCAACACACACAAACGAAGTTGCATCAGGACACTATTCAAAAGGGCCACAACACACTGCAGCACACCAGAACTACAAAAAGAGGAAGAGGAACACCTATACAAAGTATTCGCCAAAAACGGATACCCCCTCAATTTCATCAACAGATGCCTAAGGGAGAGACAACGGAACGAGGACATGCCGCAACCCAAAGGACTAGCCACACTACCATACATCAGAAGCATTTCTGAACTGACAGCCAGACTACTGCGACCACTAGGACTCATAACAGCACACAAACCAACAGCCACGCTCAGACAACAACTCACCAGAACAAAGGACCCGATACCCAACATGAGCAAAACTAATGTAGTGTACAAAATCCCATGCAAGGACTGCAGAAAACACTACATCGGACAAACAGGAAGACAGTTAACGATCCGTATACATGAACACCAACTAGCCACGAAACGACACGACCAGCTATCCTTAGTAGCCACACACACAGATGACAAGATGACACAGATGTTTTGAGTGATTCCCTTGTATGACACTTTGATATTTTACTATAAATTCTGTGTCGTATCATTCTGCCCCACTAGCTACCTGACAAAAGAGCAGCACTCCAAAAGTTTGTACTTCCAAATAAACCTGTTGGACTATAACCTGGTGTTGAGTGATTTTTATTATTGCCCACCACATTCCAATGCATCAAAATGAGGATGCTCATGTATGTAAATTGCCGAGCGAGAACACTGTCTTGCTGTTCAACAAGTAGTTAGAAATGGGACATTTCGTTTTCAGCAGTGATAAACTCCTCACTGCTGACCTCATGCAATTTCCCCAACTTACCCGCAAATGTGCACATTTTTCAGTGGCTCAGAATGATCATTCTATGTTTGCGTGCAAAAATTACTTTTAAATTTTTTTTACAATTATCCCTGTTTAGCTATATCTTGTCTGAATAAACATAAAGTCAGTGCTACTGTAGTTGGTCATTTTCCTGTGGGGGAGCATCACATAGAAGCAAGAAATTGGACAATTCCAAACATGCTTCACAGCCAACATAAATAAACATAAATAAAATCAGTATAGGCTGAAGTCCATGGTGACAACTGCACCCAGTTGTCACCTGTTGCAAGTGAATATTGATCATTTCTTGTCAGGCTTTGAAGGACATGCAGCTCAGTTCTCTCATTGACAAGAGAAAACTCTTTCTCTCCAATGTCCTCCTGCTCCTCCATGGAAAACTCCTCCTGTTCACCAGTTTCTCAGCATTCAGCACATTGTCTTGTTGCATGCTCTAACTGAGTAGAGCACAGCGTGCTGGATGATGTGGCACTCTCTGCTCACACTGTACTGGAGGCTCCAACCAGCAGAATTGGACCAAGAGTTGTCCCAGCAGCAGAATTGCATCTTCAGCAGCCCTATCATCTGCTCTCGTTCAGCCATGGTCAAAAAACATCAGTTAATGGATTGCACAATGTTATCATGAACCATAGTTACCCCCAGTGGATAGATGCAGGAGTAGTGACATTTGCCAGGGTAGAGAACTTAGCCCTCTAGGGAATACTAATGGTGATTACAGATCATATACAAGTCAATTGAATCAAACTCCTTTATATTGATGAATTCTGCAGTCTTGTGATACACATTGATGCCACTCTGCATCTAAGTATCTTCTGAATTCTTCAGACAGTTCAGATTGCAGTACTGACCTCCACCATTCTCTTGCCTTTCCCCGTTCATGATTTGATATGAAATAATCATCTAATCCCCTTTTAAATTCTCAATTGACTCTGCCTACACTATACTTCCAGTCAGTTCTTTCCAGTCCCAAATCACTCATTCGCATTCCAAAAATATTTCTCTCATCCTACTTGCTGCATTACCCAAATGCTTTAAATGGGTGTCCTCTCATGTTATGAAAGGGAGTATTTTCTCCTATCTCCCTCTATCCAGACAGCTCCAGGTCTTCAAATTTTTTATCAGCTCTCATCTCAGCCACCAAGGAGAACAGACTCGTACTCCCCAATCTATCTTTCTCGCTGATGTTTCTCATCCCTGAGCCATTCTTGAAAGCTTGTTTAGCACCCTTTTCTCCTTTCTATAACATGGTACGTAGAACTGCATACAATATCCCAGCTGAGATCTGACAGGTGTCTTGTATAAATTCAGCCAAACCTCCTTGCTCTTTTACTCTATGTAATATTGCCTTCTCCCACAAAGCACAGGATACTGAATGCTTTATAAACTGGTCTTTATAAACTATCTTGCCTCCTCCAGTAACCTATGCACAAGGGGATGGATAAGTCCCGAAGAGGAGGTTTTATAGTGCAGTAGGTAGCATCCTTATCTCTAAGTCAGAAATCCTAGTTTAATTTCCTGCTCCAGAACGAAGGCCAAAGAAATGATGTTTGTAATATGACCAAACAGATTGATTATCAACTTGTAAATCCTTCTAACACTTGCCAATGGGAGTCGTAAGAGTGTGGGAGACTTCTGATTAGTTGTGTTATGGAAAAATATTGGAACTTTGATCCTCACAATTTTGAGCTGCAGGTCGTAAAATGTAAAAGAGTATTGGAGGGCAGTTAGTGCGACAGCCAGAGTGGATCTATTGGAGACAATAAAACAAAGCTTGATTTCCTCCTCCCCATCTAGATGGATTTTACCCTTCCTGTGGAGCAGGTCAGCACTCTGCCGTTTGCAGAAGAATACTTTGAGCACTTTGTAAAGTGAGCTTTTAAAGATAAGGCTTGAAATAAAAAGATTGGAAGCATTTTCTTTTAAAAAACACACCATAGACATTCATATTAAAGTTGAGTTTTGCAGACCACATTTTTAAAGCAGTAAGTAGAATTTGGCTTTTGTGCAAGTAATATATCTGAGGGGCTGAAAACCATGTCTTTGGAGCTGCTGAACTGCCAACAAAGACACGGACCATGTCTGCTGGCTATGGTGCTGAATTCCACAGGGAACAGCTGTCAAAGGCTATCTACCAGCATTTCTGACATAAATGAAAAATTAGCAAGTGTGAAAAGGCTCACTGGACTGTTCCAAACAACTCCTCTCCCATGGCTAGCATAATATGTATGAAAAATGAATAATTTTCGTGTCAAAAGTCAGGTGTTACCTCTTAGTCGAGATGACTTATTACTCAAGTATATATGGTCCATAGTTAATCTTTGATGGCATATGCTTAATTAATTGATTAATACATGGTTAAATTTATCATGTAAAACTTATTTAACTGAAGTATAATCTTTAACTATTTTTAGCTATGACTAAAACAGGCTGATTTAAAACCATACTGATGTTTTAACTGTTATACATGATGAATTACATATGTGATCAGTCAGTAAGCATAGGATTAAGCTCTTGAGCGTGAGCTGATTAAAAATGAATATTAATTCGTTGAGATGGTATTATTTCAATAATACAGCCATTATGCAATGTAACTATAACTTTAGCAAACACTTTGCAAAGAGCCAACAAGAAAATTGATGGCCAGACTGAAGAATGCAGTGCGACTAAACAACTCATTTTAGGAATGTGACAATTTCCACATCTATTGCCAAACAGTGACTTAGGCCTCAAATCCATTGTATCAGTAATGCAAATTAATGAAGAATCACATTTTATTATTGATGATGAACACTTCCTAAGAAGCAAAAACTGTGATATTTGCTTGACTACTGATTTATTGATGAATGCAAAGTCAGTTGACAGCAATTTACTATCAAATTTTAAACAGAAATATTGGGTGGATTGATTGAGCTTTTATGAATCATTGTTGAAATAGTTTTTTTAAGTGCTGAACTCAACTAACCATTTTGTTTTCTCGTATGGTATTTCTAAAATTGTCTGGAGATTTGGTTTACAATGATAAACTATCATTTTGTCTTGTTACTGTGTTCTTGGGCTGGGCTTGATCTGTCATAGATTTTCATTCTGAAATTCTACTTGGGGCTATAAAATTGATGTAGTGTCGAAAATTGAGCAAATATATCACAATCACATTCTATTTCAGTGACATTGTTGACTTTGATGCACTTTACATTGCTAAATTTTTTTTCTCCCAGTTTTATGAGTTGAGCCTTACATCGAAATGTTTCTAAATGTAACCATTCTATTCAATTCTTTGCAAATATTGGTCGTATTTACTGAGAATACAAATCTATGAGTAGGTGGTGGATGCTGCCAAATCTGTTGTTGCCAACCATCCATCTTATGCTTTCTTACTTTATTTCTGCTATGTTATAAATACAGTACTGTATTATAGTATTATTTTGTAAATAGATTTTCATTTTCTGAAATTAATATTAAAATAGTAGGTAAAGGATTTTACAAGACATATATCACCATTATTTAATTATTACTAATGAAAATCAAGGGAATCTTGAGTTGAGCGTATTGCAGAAATATTTCCACTAATGGACTGTAACAGTTCAAGAAGCAGACTTTGAACCATATTTTCAAAAATAACTACATGGAAATGCCACCTTGCTAAAGCCATGAACAAAAAAAAGCATAATTAACCATTACCTTCAAAGTACAGATCATGTTTCAACTAGTATAAGTATATTAACAGAGGAAACACCTCGAAATAATAATATCATGAAAGTAGCATGACTGACATAATCATATGGCTTTCATGTTTAAAATATTGATTTCCGGTACAGACACTCTGTAAATCAATACACTTTAATTCATAAGAAATATGAGCAGGTGTAGATCATTCATTTCCTTGAGCCTGGTTCACAAGTCATTAAGTTTGTGACTGACCTAATTCTGGCCACAGTTCCCCTTTCTTTTCAATTACAGTAAGTGATAATCTTATAAATCTCAAATAGAACATTTCAGGACTGTAGTTTTAATTTAGGGGAAATAAAAAGTGTGATCTTGAACTATTTTTAGCTGTGGGTAATAAAGGCTGTTTTAAAATCACACTGATAGTTTCAACTGTTCCAGGTGATCAATTATGTGAATATGAGCTGATTAACAATGAATATTCATTTATTGAGATGGCATCATTTCAACAGTATAGTCATTGCTATAGTCAATGTAACTATACCTTTAGCAAATGCTTTGCAGGAAAATTGATGAGCAGACCATGGAGAATGCAATGTGACTAAATAGTTCATTTTAGGAAAGTGACTGTTATCAAATTTGTTCCCAATCATAACTGAATGGAGCTGGTGAAAAATGAACTCCGCCTAATGTCTATGCATAAGTTGTGAATGTGGACATGAAATTTTTAGAATTTAGGCTGCAATCACTCCAATTTTGTCTAATAAAGGATTCTGAAAGCCATTACAATTTGGAATGCAATTTCAGCTCAAAGCTTGATGTTGACAAACAATGTCAACTCTCTCAAGAATAAAAACTATTGTATTGACAGAGAGATTGATGGCAATTCGTAACCTGTTTTGTTATGTCGAATGAATTTAAACCATGTCTCAGTTAATAGGTCTGTTGTTGTTGGTATGGTGTCCAAAATGTTTATTGATAATTCTGAGGTTATCTAGTAAATGGCTTTGATGGGGAATAAGATATTGTGATATTGGAGGCAAGTCTGCTAAAATTGAGAAAATTTCTCAAATCGATCAGAGACCATTGTAATCTTACTGTAGAAAATACTGTTCCTGCAACAGTTGTGTCAAGAGTTAAAATTCAGATTTCTGGAAGATCTCCTGGTACTCCTGACTGGCAGTAGAGTTGCAGTCAACTGCAACTAAACTAAATCTATCTGCTTTGAATTTGCCTTAAGATCTTGTGCCATGGGTGTCGAAACTGAAAAAAGCTGTAGTGCTCCAGGCTGGTTTGCAGACAGCATGAAACAAAAAGATTTTTTTGCGTCAAATACTGATGCAGTGAAATTATGGAGCCATATTAAAGCTTTGGAATTAAAAGTAAAATTAAACTCTGGAGTGAAATTTTGACCATTGCTTGGAAAGAGTAGTGTGCAGCACAGACTGAATGGGAAGACTAAAACAGAAAGGTGATTACAATGAAGGTTAAATGATGGTTACAATGATGGCTTCAATGATGGTTAAACAGTGACTGTGGTGTTAGAATGGGGTTGTATCTGCGAGGGATGCCACCATACCAGCTACCTCCCATGAGCAGTGTAACTTCATGGCTCTCAGTGAAGGGCAACACCAGATTTCCAACAATTGACCAGGTGCACAACAGCCTTTTCAAGATGGAGTATGTGCAAATGGTGCTGATCAATCAGTGGCTGAGTGGCAATGTGTTTCAGGAAAATTGCATGGGCTAGAATCAGACATGATGGACACTTAGGGGCAGAGGGGTTTGTTAATGAGGTGGATTTGATAAGATACAGCAAGAAAACTCATCAGACCTTTTGGCAGAAACTTTCCCAAGAACTGAACTTGGGAATAGCTTGGATTTAGCCAAAAGCCATAACACTCAACTCGATATATATATATTCAGAAGTTACAGCATTGAAAATAGATTTGGTTATGCGTATTTTTTTCCAACTGCTATGTCTTTTAAGTTCTACAGTGCCACAAGTTACAATCAATGCAGGAAATCCAAATCCAATGCATGTTAATCTGCTTCAAAACTCACTAAATGTAATTTTGTACACTTCCAATTCCAGCAATAAATGCCAGTATATTCTTAAAATAAGAGTCAGAATGGTACCAGGTTCTTTTGCTCAGAACGTTAGACACTACAAGCACCATGTGGGTACAATCAAATTTAGCTTTACAAGTTATCAGCCCAAGTCTGATGTCATCCAAGTCTTGATTCATATGGATACAAGGTGATACAGTATCTGAGTTGTAGGGAGTGGTGCTGAATATTGTGGAAACATCAGTGAACATTCTCACTTTTGACATCATGATGGAGGGCAGGTGGAAATGGAGAGTGGGAGGGGAAGAGAAAGGAGGATGGAGAGAGAGGTACGGGTCATTGATGAAGTAACTGAAGATGGTTGGGCCCAGGTCATTACCCAGCAAGCTTAGGGGCTCTTGTAGCACAGTGGTCATGTCCTTATCTCTGAGACAGGATAACTGGGTAAAAGCCACACCTGCCCCAGAGCTGTGTCATAACATCTCTGAATAGGTGATTAGAAAATATCTAGCATGAGGAGCTTAGAACTCTTGTGGCACAGTGGTACTGTCCCTATCCTTGAGTTAGGAGGCCTGAATTCAAGTACCACCACTCCAGAGATTGCCCTAACATGTCTAAACAGGTTGACTACTCTGAAGGTCCTACAGTTCAAATTCTACCTGTTCTCTGTCCTTTCTGAATTTCTGCACAGGTTGATTTGGAAATAGGTTATATACTTTTTGAACCAATTTGTAACCTACACAATTATTTAGTTGCCTGAGACCTGGCCTGAACCTAAGGAGGATAGAAAGATTTTGGCCAAAGCCTCCACAATTTCATTCTTTACTTCCCTCTGTATCTTTGGAAATGTCTCATCTGGTCCTGGTCAACATGATGTGCAGTCCAGTCTTTCTAATGCATTTTCAATTTATAGCCACTAGTGTCTCAACTAGTTCTTATATTTTCCTCTAGCAATGCTTAGCAGCATCTGCTTTCTTACTGTCCAATACAGACCCTAATAGTCTCTATTCTTTACCACCTCATCACTCTTTATATTCCTATTGAAGATTTTGGGATTCCCTTTTATCTTGCTGCCAGTTTTTTCAAGTACACTCATATTGCTTCTCCATTTGCTAGATTTTCCTTGTAACTTGTTTTTTTTAGCCTTGTTTACATTTGTATCATCAATGTGACAGTCATACAAACCTTTATCCTGCTGTTATGGACTAGGCCAGACCACTCAATACATTCTTAAGCAGGCAGCCCAAGACCATAACTTTGCAATTTGTTTCGAAGAGGGTACAATGTAAAATACCTGGATTGAGTTAGCTACATTGACTACTAGATTTATTCACAAAATTACACAATGAAACACAAAGAACAGAACTCAGTCTATTCAAATTAGACTTAATTATGCTGTTCCAAATATACACAACAGTCCCAATAAGGAAACTTCATTTAAAACCCAGTATAAATGGAACACATGCTTACAGGTTAAAGTTGAAGGGGCAGAAAGAAATGGGGGTTGGGGGGGGGAGAGGGAAAGAGAGATTCCACACAGCTCCCTGTTGAACTCCTTACCAGTTCAGGACTGAACTAAATTGCTCAGCTCAGCTAGAGAGCTAACCACTCCCATTTCATTATACAGGTTCTTCTAAAACATGACTACTTGGCCTGAAGTCTCATCTGTTTACATATAAACAAAAGGCCTCTCAAGATGCTTTTCATCTCTGTACCAAATCAGACTGATCGGAGCCCAGCCCGGTTTATTCCCCCTCTGAAAAATATCAAGGACAGAGTATCCTTGAGCCAAGGAACATCTTTAAGAAAAAAAAGGACTAACTTTGTGACACTGTTTAATCTTACTCTAACCTTTCATCATTTCATCAACTCTTGCTTTATTTGTCCTACATGTCACCCTTGTGAAAATATGTCTCACTGAACCTAAACAATTTCCTCTTTGAAGGAATTCCACCAACATTTGAGTCCACTTTATTTCAACCAGATCCATTCTCATCCATTTGAAATTGACCCTTGCCTTATTAATTTTACTCAGGATTACTCCTAGTTCTTTTCTATATCAGACCTAAATCTTAAGATACCATGATCACTGCCCCCTAAATTGTCATCAGCTGTTACACCACGCTCCCTGATACCAGATCTAGCAATACCTCTTTCCTCACTGGTAGAAACCTCTCCACATGATTATTTCCTCTCCTTGTTGCTTCTACAATTATTATCTCACCCCAATTTAGAATAAATAAGTAACCATTATAACTACTGTGTATTTGCTTCTTTCTCTTTTTTTTTTTTGCAAATTTGTTTCTCTATATCTTTCCCAATGGAGTATGCCCAAAAATGGATTGACACCTCTAATATTTCTTTGTTCTAACTAAATAGGTTTTGCTCTTGATCCCTCAAGTTTATTCGCTCTCCAACGTTGTAAATTTAACCTCAATTATCAGTGACACTTCCCCTGTTTTCCAGAACACCTTCTTTCCAGAAATGTCTCCTATCCAGTCCTGTCCTTTATTGAAGCAGGCTTCTGTTAACACAAGGACACAATTTTTTCCATGTAACTGGCAGTGCCAGTATCTCACCAGTGTTATTCCATTGCATGTTTACATGTTCATTGGCAGTTATTGCAATAAGGGAAATATGCACTTTGGACCTCATGACATTTCCTCTTTTTTCTGACCTGGTCTAATTGTATACCTTCCTATTTCTTACTGTAGTATTATCTGACTTTTCAAATTCTTCGTAAATAAAGTTTTTTGTCTCTAAAATTATGTCTGGGTTCCCATTCCCCCGACAACTTAGTTTATTTGATATTCATAATTAAATCATACAAAAGGAAAATGAGTGATGAAGACAGCTGACAACTTTTTTGTTGTATTTTGCAATTTCAGCATTCTACAAAGACCAGACTTATGTAGTGGTGCAATTCAATTGAGTAAGAAGGCTAGAGTGAAACTATATCTTACTTCAGGTTCAATGCAAATCAAATGTTCGGGAAGTGAATGGGAAAGGTGCAAATACTTTAGATCAGAGCATATCACAACACTGGACCGACATGGTTCTTGTTCTCTTCAAGGTCACAAAAACAGCATTAACTGAAGATCTGTTTCTGAAGCCAGACCTCCATGGCTATGGTAGCAACACAAGAGCTATTGCAGCTGCACCACAACATGTTGTGTTAATTCAATATGTCAAAATGCAATGCCAGCAGTGAAATTTTACATTCTGATACTGCCCTTGGTCCTCTGCCAGACTATATTATTCAAATTAGGAAATGCCCTGTGTTTGCTCCTGTTTGAAATGAGAATTAACTATTAATTGCTCATATTGAGCTGTTGGAATCTGAATTAAGCTATTACTGAATTTCAGCTTGTCTCTTGGAATCCCAATGCCTGTTTTTCAACTCATTCTTTTCTCTCAGCAGCAATATTAGGATCAGCAGCAAGTCAGATCTGGCACCGTCATGGTTGTCTCTGAATGCAAGCTGTATCCTGTTGACATATGTGTCACAGCCAATGAAATGCACATTTGATGGCAACTTCCAACAAGATTGAATTGCACTCTCCTAGCCAAAAAATCAGTAGCATGCATTGGCAGTTATTGCAATAAGGGAAATATGCAAAGAAATTAAAAATCTAGAGGGAAAATGTGCAACGTGAGTTTCATGCAGAATCATATGTCGCAATGCAATAGGTTTTATAGTTTTGTTGCCACAAAAGAAAGAACCAATTCAATTATAAACCTATTAAGAATTGGTCATTGGTCCTGAACAAAATGTGAAACAGTACCTCAGAAACAAAAGATCTGACTAATATCCCTTTGGCTATATATCACAACATTTCTGTCAACTACATGCTTCTACCTGGCATCTTAGATCTAGATCTAAATGTTCATCCTTTAAAGTTAGAAAATTTCCTAGCACTGCTAGTTAAATTCAGAAGAAAGTGTCCTACATGGTCTTTGGGGGTGGAAAGGTGTGGGTTGCTGATTTCGCTTGAATTTGGGTCTGCTGCTGTACACCAAAAGAGTTCATTAGAGGCAGCCATCAGGAGCTGTTGAATACTGAGGAAGCTGACTGAAAGGCTAGCCATGGTATTCTAGCTAAAGATTAATAAAACAAAATTGTCCCTTCAGTCCTTATTCCTCAGAAACCACCCTTTCCCCCAACACAAACAAACACATACATACATAAGCCCTATCCATGCCAATCATAACACCACATGTGCCTCATCCTGTATGGTTTTTTTATGCTCTCCTTCCCAACCTATGGCCACCAACCCACATCCAATGGCCTCTCACATCCTCCATGCTGATGTCTACACCTTCACGCATTGCTATTGCCTTTTTTACCCTCCACACCAATCAATGCCCCTCCATCTGCTCTTTCATGGTCCTCAAACACCATATGACAACTTAGTACCAACACATGTTTCCACTCACCACACTTCTCTCTTACACTCTCCAGGCCAATCATATAGTATTCAATGGGCATACCTTAGGATTCAAATTGAGATGAAATAAAACAGCATTCTTGACTATCTCTTGAATTCACATTTTAAAAAGAAGCTCATTGACTGAAACCAATTCATGACATTTTCCTCTTTCAACTACATAATACATTACAAATGCAAGCATTTGTAATGATAGGTGAATTTCAAAATGATATTATCATTTGGAACTGTCAATCTAACTATGAACCAGACATCCCAATGTGATAAGAGGTTGTGAAATCAGTCATGCATCACAGATCCTATCATGAAAGATCAAAATAGCAAGCTTTTGATCTACAACATGGACAAAATTTTTTGTTCACAAATTTAAAAGCCAGGAGTTTTTAAATGCCTTGACAATTGCACAGCTGCAAAGCTTGACAGCTCGACTAGCAGTTTGACAGCTCCTTTGACAGTTTGATAGTTACTATAAGTTTTTTCAACATTTTGCCCATTTACACATCTCCTTTTAACAATCCCAAAAAAGCATTTAACCTCTCAAACCTCTCTTATGTCTCCAAATTGTATCACTGGACTTTTTAAAAGGGTACCCAGCTTTTGAAAAAAGGTGTGTCTGCATAGAACTCCAACAGCTTTACACCTTCTCCTGAATACTTCAAAGGCCACCAGTCATGTTTTGGATGATCCACTTGTGAAAATGGAATATGGCAGCTGCGCCCTGGCAAAAATAGTTGATGCCACTAAGTAATCTGGCTGCTGGAAAGCCCTGTGCACCATCCATCTCATGATGCTGCTGCGTGATATCTACTTCTGGAAGCCACTCTGGTGCCAGTCAGAGAAAGATTCGACGTAATGCTGGTGCCCAGTTCACTGGTACAATTTTGAAAGTTTCTGGCGCCAGCATCATTTTGGTGAAGCCAGAGATCCTCTTCATCATTACAAAATTCAGGGCCTAGACTTCCTTCATACTGCATTGTTGAAAAGAACCTTTTGTGAAATTACCATTGAATAGCTAAATATGTATCAAAAAATACATAATTTAAAGCATAAGTAAATTAAAGGAAAAATGCAAATAAGGCAAAGCTTTTACAAGATTCCTAACACATTGTTTTGCGATTCAAGAAGTCATAGACTCGTAGAGTCATAGAGATGTACAGCTGGAAACAGACCCTTCAGTCCAACCTGTCCATGCCAACCAGATATCCCAACATAATCTAGTCCCACCTGCCAGCACCCGGCCCATATCCCTCCAAACCCTTCCTATTCATATACCCATCCAGATGCATTTTAAATGCTGCAATTGTACTAGCCTCAACCACTTCCTCTGGCAGCTCGTTCCATACACACACCACCCTCTGCATGAAAAAGTTGCCCCTTAGGTCACTTTTACATCTTCTCCCTCTCATCTTAAACCTAGTCCCTTTAGTTTTGGACTCTTCCACCCCAGGGAAAGGACGTTGACTATTTATCCTATCCATGCCCCTCATGATTTTATAAACCTCTAGAACATAGAACATAGAACATCACAGCGCAGTACAGGCCCTTCGGCCCTTGATGTTGCGCCGACCTGTCATACCAATCTGAAGCCCATTTAAACTACACTATTCCCTGTACTTCCATATGCTTGTCCAATGACGACTTAAATGTACTTAAAGTTGGCGAATCTACTACCGTTGCAGGCAAAGCATTCCATACCCTTACTACTCTCTGAGTAAAGAAACTACCTCTCTGACATCTGTCCTATTTCTATCATCCCTCAATTTAAAGCTATGCCCCCTTGTGCTCACAATCACCATACTTGGAAAAAGGCTCTCCTTGTCCACCCTATCTAACCCTCTGATTATCTTATATGTCTCTATTAAGTCACCTCTCAGCCTTCTCCTCTCCAACGAAAACAGCCTCAGGTCCCTCAGCCTTTCCTCGTAAGACCTTACCTCCATACCAGGCAAGATCCTAGTAAATCTCCTCTGCACCCTTTCCAAAGCTTCCACATCCTTCTTATAATGCGGTGACCAGAATTGTACACAATACTCCAAGTGTGGCCGCACTAGAGTTTTGTACAGCTGTAGCATGACCTCATGGTTCCGGAACACGATCCATCCATTAATAAAAGCTAAAACACTGTATGCCTTCTTAACAACCCTGTCAATCTGGGTGGCAATCTTCAAGGATCTGTGTACATGGACACCGAGATCTCTCTGCTCATCTACACTACCAAGAATCTTACCATTAGCCCAGTACTTTGCATTATAGTTACTCTGACCAAAGTGAATCACCTCACACTTGTCTGCGTTAAACTCCATTTGCCACCTCTCAGCCCAGCTCTGCAGCTTATCTATGTCTATCTGTAACCTACAACATCCTTTGTCACTATCCACAACTCCACCGACCTTAGTGTCATCTGCAAAATTACTAACCCACCCTTCTACGCCCTCATCCAGGTCGTTTGTAAAAATGACAAACAGCAGTGGACCCAACACCGACCCTTGCGGGACACCACTGGTAACTAGACTCCAGGATGAACATTTCCCACCAACCACCACCCTCTGTCTTCTTTCAGCAAGCCAATTACTGATTCAAGCAGCTATATCTCCCACAATCCCATTCCTCTGCATTTTGTACAATAGCCTACTGTGGGGAACCTTATCGAACGCCTTGCTGAAATCCATATACACCACATCAACCGGTTTACTCTCATCTACCTGTTTGGTCACCTTCTCAAAGAACTCAATAAGGTTTGTGAGACACGACCTTCCCTTCATAAAACCACGCTGACTATCCCTAATCAAATTATTCTTTTCTACATGATTATAAATCCTATCTCTTATAACCTTTTCCAATACTTTACCAACAACTGAAGTAAGGCTCACTGGTCTATAATTACCAGGGTTGTCTCTACTCCCCTTCTTTAACAGAGGAACCACATTAGCTATCCTCCAGTCTTCTGGCACTATTCCTGTAGACAATGACGATTTAAAGATCAATGCCAAAGGCTCGGCAATCTCCTCCCGACTTCCCAGAGGATCCTAGGATAAATCCCATTTGGCCCAGGGGACTTATCTATTTTCACACTCTGCAGGATTTCTAATACCTCTTCCTTGTGAACCTCAATCCCACCTAGTCTAGTAGCCTGTATCTTAGTATTCTCCTCAACAACATTGTCATTTTCTAGAGTGAATACTGTCAAAAAATATTCATTTAGTGCTTTCCCTATCTCCTCTGACTCCACACACAACTTCCCACTATTATCCTTGATTGGCCCTAATCTTACTCTCATCATTCTTAAATACCAATACAAAGCCTTAGGGTTTACCCTGATCCTATCCACCAACAACTTCTCATGTCTCCTCCTGGCTCTTCTGAGCTCTCTCTTTAGGTCTTTCCTGGCTACCTTGTAACCCTCAAGCGCCCTAACTGAGTCTTCACATCTCATCCTAACAGAAGCCTTCTTCTTCCTCTTGACCAGAGATTACACTTCCTTCGTAAAGCACAGCTCCCGCGCTCTACAGCTTCCTCCCTGCCTGACAGGTACATACTTATCTGGGACACTCAGGAGCTTTTCCTTGAATAAGCTCCACATTTCTAATGTGCCCATCCCCTGCAGTTTCCTTCCCCATTCTATGCTTCCTAAATCTTGCCTAATCGCATCATAATTGCCTTTCATTCAGCTGTAACTCTTGTCCAGTGGTATACACCTATCCCTTTCTATCACTCTCTGTGAGGTAACTTATTGCATCTCCAATTTTATCCACTTCTGGATTTATCTGTTTAGCTTTCAAGGTCCTAATCACCTGTTAGCTTATTCCTTAACTTTTTTCACAAAGATCATAAAATATTATTATTGTTACCTTGCATACAGATGTGTGTGTGTGTGCACTATTAGGTATGGAGCAAAATGGAATTATCAAGGTTACTTGATTAATTTTATACTATTGTCACATTATATATTGATTCTATCTTTATAATGAATTATAACTTTGGCTCAATATAATTGCAAAGAATTGTGCTAATGGAACTGTTATTTTTGATGATGCCCTGAATAAGTCAATGGAAGGCATGAGTGAGACATTAAGGAGAACAGTGTATCAAACTGATGGCTAGCAGCAGAGTGTCACAGTCTGGATGGTCTTATTAGTTATTTGTAACAGAATTTCAAATCATCCCTGGATGTAATTATTGGAACCGATTATTGGAATGTTAAAATATTAGTATTATTAATGAGATTCTGCAGTAGCAAGATTTTATTTTCATTAGACATCCAATTCAGAAAAGAATACACATTATGGCAAGTATGAACTCCATGATTATCAGATAGAAAAATGTATTGACCAGTATGGACAAAGCTATTACTATTGTTCATGTACTGCTGGTGGCAGCAGAATATCATTGCCTTACTATACAAAATGTATCATCCGGCATCAACCCATCTGTTTCAAACACCATTTAGTGAATTTTGGAACACAGTTACATATTCAGGAATTTGTCATGAATCAGGAATAATTTTGCACTTTAGGATTGGAAAACTGGATCAAACCTTATCCCCAAAGAACTGAAGTGCATTCATAAAAGAATCACATGGAAAACCTGGAGATATTATTCTTGTTATGTACATCAGTTAAAAATACAAAATAAATTGTTGTGCTATGTTTCAAGATTTATGACATTTTGCTCCAGAAAGGATGTTGGCTTAATTGAAGCTTGGTTTAAATGTGATTAAACTCACACAATACCAACATTTTGCAGAAGATATTCAGCCCCAGAATTGAAATTAAATGACCTGGTTGATAGAGATGCATTTTTTGCAAACAATAGCTGTAACACAATCAGATTTAGTTATACAAACAATTGAGTTACCAATTTGTGATAGTATAATGGCCTTTTTAAAATTTGATCTTAATGAAATGTCTTTGGCAGGGACTCTAGAAGTGGTCACAGTTTTATCTGATACTACACTGAACCAGTCTTTGCTATGGCACTGGCTGACATCAAAACGTTGGCTTCCGGTCCAGTTAAAAAGAGGCAGTTTCAGAAGTTGAAACTTACATAGCCCATTTACTGGATAAAGATCATAATTGAATACAAGGAATAAAATAGACTGGATTTTACTGAAAATCAAATTCCATTAACTGAATAACAAGAAAACAAATTAGCCTCCTGACTATGCAATTGGTCCTCAGTGAGAATATTTACCTGTTATCCAAAGATAGGAGAAACTCACATGCATGAGCACATTATCTAGTAGATTCATGAGATGGAATTTAATATTTGCAATAGTGGGCTTGTCAACAGCTACCTATTTACAATCAATCTGTTGAGGCTCCTCGAACAAGTAGCAGTGAGCTTGTCAACAAGATTGATTGTAAACCAGGTTGTTGCTGACTTCTCTTAGGATTCTTGAGTTAGTGGGGTTGGGGAGAGTGTGGGAAGAATAGAATACATGGACACCGTCTCCAGAGACAGACAAAGAGATGAAGAGTAATAGAAAAAGGGATAGGCAAAGAGATTGCTAAAGAAAAGTGAAGAGAGAGATAATAGAAGGTGGTGTAGGAACAAGAAATGGAAATGGGTTAGTTGTGATGGGAGTAGTCTACATAGGTTAGGACTTTGAGGTGTGGGGGAATGAAATAAACATGGGAGGGGGTGTTCAGGTTCTGAGATTGTCAAACTTAATGTTGAGTCCTGAAGGTCATAGGGTACCAAGGCAGAAGATAAAACGCTTTTTTCCAACTTGCATGGAGCACTATCTCTCAATGACTATTCATTATTGTGTTCCCTATTATCAATATCCTGGGGGTTACTATTGTCAAAAACTGAACTAAACTGACATGAAAAAACCAGGCTAAAAATATCAAGCCAAAGATGAGGGATTCGACAGTGAGTAATTCACCTTTGATTTTCCAAAGCCTGTCCACTACCTAAAAGACAAGAGTCATGAGTGTGATGGAATATTCCCCACATGACTGGATGAGTGCAGCTCTAATGATACTCAAGAAACTTTACACCATCCAGGACAAAACTGCTCACTTGATTGTCACCCCATTCATCACCTTCAATATTTGATTATTTACCAATAATGCACAGTGACAGCAGTGTATATCATCTCTAAGATGTGCTGCAGTATCTCAACTGCTCAGTCAATATTACATTCCAAACCTTTGCCACCTGGAAGGACAAGAGCAATAGATGCAAGGGAACATTTACATCTTAAAGTTCTTTTTCGGATGACACACCATCCTGACTTGGAATTATATTGTCATTCCTACACTGTCACTGGGTGAAAGTCCTGGACCTCCCTTCCTAACAGCCCAGTGGGTCTCTACACCACATGGAGTGAAATGGTTCAAGAAGGCAGTTCACTATCAACTACTGAAGCACAATTAGGTATGGCTAATAAGTACTGGCCTGGGCAAAAATGCCCACAACCTGCAAAAGAAAAATGCAAGAGCATCACCGTCTTTTTGTGGTTGACATACCCTCGAAGATACCCATGATACCAAAATCAATAAATTAACAACCTCCATCAGAGTAAAACAATGCAACTTTTTTTCATATTTTGCAGTTACAATAGTGATTGAGTTTCTTTCAAATATACATGTGGAAAACTTAAATTTTCAATTGGTGATTAATGTGATGCTGTTTTCTGTAAACCTATGTTCTCAGCAGAAACTACAGTGAAGTGATTTTGTTCTACCTTCATTTATGGTGATGCCGATCTTTAAACAAGACCTTGGTTGTACATCTTATTGAAAACAAATAGCTATCAATAGTATTAGATAATGATAAAGAAAGTAATGCATGAACTATTAGAAAGGTATTCAAAGCATAAATTCTTTGATCAACAATGTCATCCAGGAAGCCCAGAATGGACTCCTAGCCTTGAGGTGAAGCCCAGCATAGACTCCCTGTTTTACAAAGAATGTAATACAAAACGTTTACCTTCATTTCTTTATTTTTCTAATGTATACCTAAGATTTTGTACCAAGGTATCTTTGTACATAAGATGGTCCAAAAATGGCAATTTTGTACACTTTTTGCTGTTCTCATGTATCCCTGTACTTGAGTACATGTGGCAATAAACCTTATTTTAATTCTAGTCAAGAAACCATAGACATAAACTCAATGACAAGTCTCACTTACTGCCATATGTCACTAATGTAGCACACATTGAGTCAAGCAGCTCGAGATGGGAATCTAGTTTTTAAGAGGCTTTTTTCATGGAGTTTGTAAGGTAATATTCCATTGTTCTGAGTGGTTACCTTAGGTGTTTTGTGCCAGGCTATGCACAGTTGAATTCCCCATTCCATAACTTGCTAAGTAAATCAGACAATGCTGAAGGACCAGGTAGAGAAGGATGTAGAAGGCACGATACTTCATCCAGCATCACAGGGGGTTGGATCCAGGTATGTGAAGACTCCTCTTATACCTTCTAGCAGAAGTATGTCTCAGCACCTCTTCTTGGCTACAAGGGAGTCCATCTCCTTTCCATCCTGGAAACTGACACCCATTTTCTTGGAATAGCAGTAGTTGAAAGGCAGAAAAAATGCCAAAAATAAAAACAGCACGAACTGCGATTCAGTTCAATAAAACTCAATTCACAACAGTCCACCTTTTATAATCTGACTAGAATAAGAAAATCTTTCCCAGGTTCAGGGAAAAACAGCTTTGTGAAAGCTGATTGCTTTTTCATAACTGAAAATGATCGGGTATATGACTCAGAGGTTTCATTGGATTCAAGTTGCCTCCACCAGCTGCATGCTAAATAGAAACTGTTGAAAGTATGTGTCATTCATATTGAGACTGTTGTCAATGTGGCATGTGGCCAAGCAAACAACATGAAGATCTGTTTCCTCCATCTCAATAATGCTATCACTATTTTGTTCATTTTTGTCCAGCAGTCCATCCCACATTAAGACTTAATAAATTAGGAACTAGACTCTCCCCAGAGATGGCCTGACATTAGGACACACAACATGTGCATTACAAATGCCATGAAAACTTGATTGATGCTTCTTTAAATAAATCAAATGACTGCATGTAATCATTAATTTTAAAATTTGTATTTTGTTACCTGTCAAAAAGTTGTTCACTCACTGATCCCTAATGTTACCAGCAGGAAAATATGCATAAAAGGGCAAGTGAATCGCTGGGTGTGAGGAAGAGTAGAAATATGTTGTACAGTTGAAATGAGGTGCTCAATAAGAGAATTTACTGCATCGTGTGAAATTGAGCCATTTCTGTCAGGGATTGTTGAACTCCCTGTGATCTGTAACAAGTCAGATGACTTTCACCGGGCCTTCAATGAAGGCATTCTGAAAATGTCTTCAATGGAGGAAGGGGTCGGGGACATTGGAATTAATAGAAATAATGGAAAAGATAACCAAGTATTAAGGCATCATTTTAATTGCTGTATTCTAGATGATGAAACATTATGGAAAATTAATACAATGATTTCAAATGTTTTTTTCAGACTAGATGCCACTGCACAATTAATACATTTTCTAATCAGGGAAATTGAGATATATTGGGCATACTCATAACTGAAAAAAAACTACAAAGTTTTGTCATTTGATTTTGTGCAATTTAAGAAACAAAGTTGAATTTATTTTGCTCATCTAGTTGTAACAGGTGGACTTTTACTTCAAGTTGTTTCATATTTCTGGATAAGTCCTACAAATCCATACTACTCCATTTTAAATGGCCAACTCTTTAGTTTTTAAAGAGTGATCCCTACTTCTATATTCCACCATTAGAGGAAATATCCTTGTTATATTTATCCTGTTATAATCCCTTGGGATCTTATATAAATAACTTCCCTTTATTTAGTCAATCTAACATTTTATGATTTGAAATACCTTATCAAATGTCCTCTCAGCTTTCTCTGTTTCAAGAAAAGCTCCCTTAGCTCTCCTAATATCAGAGTCAAATAAGCAGAAGTTTGGACACTATATACTTCCTCCCTACCAACTCTCTACCTGCTATATGAACTGCAGCAGTTCAAGAAGGCCTCAAACTACCACCTTCACAAGGGCAATTAGGGATGACAATAAATGTTAGCCTCGTTCGATCAAAAAGCGAGTGAAGGTTTGGGAGGCTGGTATTGCTTGACCAGGTTGCTCAGTAGGATACAGGTACCTGTTTCAATTGCAACAGCTTGGCCAGGTCATCAAATACAATGGACCCCACCCTGGTTCTGCTGATCTTCCAACAGTGTCTGATCCCCGCCCCATCTCACTCATCTTTCACACAGTTAGGCCACTGTCACCAGGCTATACCCTGGGTGAAAAATGCAAACCTGGCCTGGTGCAGAAACTGAGGAAGGTTGCTTAGGTATAGGCTCATGGGCATCACCAGGTTCTAGTGTAAGCCTTGCAGCAGCCTGAAGTCAGCTTAGTTCCTGGGAGAAACACTCCTAGATCATGTCTGTGCCATGTTGTTTCAAGCTGTGTCTGCAGGGGTTGGAAGGAGCAGAGTGGAAGACAATGGGCACATACTGTTTAGGACAGGAATGTATGCCAAATTTTTTTAGCATGATTATCTATTTCAGTTTTTTTTTCATTTTGCTTGCATTTTTCAGGAATACATCAGTTAAGCCAAGCAAGGATATGTTCAATGTAAGCTTATGTTATTTTTTCTATTTTATCATAAGAAAGTCTTGTATCATTAAAGCAACAGTATTCAAGAAAGACATCGTAAAGGCAAACAGTTGACTAAAATAACCTGCTACTTTTGCAAGTTTATTTCTTTTCATCAAAAGCTAGCTTACCTTGTGATAGCATCTGAAATATGCAGCTCGTTCATCGGAAAACTTCTCCAATCGCTTTGGGCCTTTGCTGGAGGCCTTCTTCAACACGAGCCAGCATCTCTGATAAATCTACAATGTATTAAAGCAAAGAAGAAACACATTAATTCAATGCTTTCTCTTGTGGATTTGTGCTTATGCTGCACTTCTGAGAAAAAAACAAATACAATACTGAGTTGCATTCACAACACAATCTATTGTCAAAGTTGCTGTTTTACTGGTGCCACTATTACACTATTCAAAGGCGAATAGGGAGTTCTGCCAAATCCTAGACAACGTTCCTATCAGAGTCAGTTCATTTATCTGCTATTTGTTGAACATTGCTGTGTGCATATTCACTTCATTTACCAGCTAGCAAACATAACTGCATTCCAAAAAGTAATTTATTGGTTGCAAAGTGATTTGGAATATTCTGGGAATGTGACAATGCACGACTTAAATGCCGGTTCTTTTATTTGAAAGTTCAATGTTATCATCTTTGCCTTCTGAATAAAGCATAGATCAGTCAACTGCTAGCTGCATTGCACTTTCTTGAAATCCTGAGCTGGATAATACACAAAGAAACAGAATCTCAATTATTTGCACAATCCAGCCGGGGAAGGTTGGCTTTCTTTCCATTTTAGGAAATAATGATGACTGCCGGGTAGTTATCGGCTTCTTTCTTTGCAACAATTTTTAAAGAATGAAGTAGAGGATAAAGAGAACATGGCAATCTGTTTCGTGCTTCCAACACTCCCACCCCACCCAACATACCCACCACCAACCATTCCACCAGGAAGAATGTTTAGCTGTTCACAGGCTGCTGACGCAGTCCTGCCCCACATCTATAATCTACTGTCTCAGTCTTCTGGCCCTCAATGTCAAAACTCAGTAATGGGTGCTTCCATGATTGCAAGCATTTATGTTGATTAAAAATATCATGGACCAATTTCCTCTTTAATTACAAATAACTAGCAATTTATAATGAAGTCTGCATTCATAAGTTCTCTCTCTGATATAAAGTCCTACATTAGCAACATGGCCAAAGAAACTGAGGGAATTTCAATAACTTTGGAGACAACATAAATTTAGATGAAGGGACAAGTCATGCTGAGGAAGCAGGGAGGCTGCAGAAGGACTTGAATAGATAAGCAGAGTAGGCAAAGAATCGGTAGATGGAATACAATGGAAAGTGGGAGGTTATGCATTTTGATAGGAAAAAGAGGCATAGATTAACCAAAGCACAAATGGACTGAGGAGTCCTAGTTTAGGATTCTCTTAGAGTTAAAATACAGACTCATTTGGCAGTTAGGAAGGCAATGCAATGTTAGCATTCATTTTGAGAGATCTAGAATACAAGAGCAGAGATGTACCACTGAAGCTTTACAAAGCTCTGGTCAGACGGCATTTTGAATATTATGAGTGGATTTGGGGCTTGTATCCAAGGAAGGATATGCTGGCTTTGGACAGGGTCCAAAGAAGGTTTACAAAAATTATCTCGAAGATGAAGGGCTTGTCATATGAGGAACTACGAGGACTCTGCATCTGTACTTGATGGGGTTTAGAGGTTGAGGGGGGATCTATTTGAAAAATGCAAAATATTGAGATGACTGGAGAGAGTAGACAGGGAGAAGATGTTTCCACCAGTGGGAGAGACTAAAACTTGAGAGCAGAGCCTAAGTGAATGGATGACCCTTTCGAACTGAGAGAAGAAGGATTTTTTTCTGCCAAAGGATGATGAATCCATGGAATGCATTGCCACCAAAGGCTGTGGAGACCAAGTCATTGAGTGTTTTCAAGACAGGGATCAGTCAGTTCTTGATTAATAAGGGTATTGAAGGTTGTGGGGAGAAAGCAAGAGACTGGAATTGAGGAAAATCTCAGTCATGATTGAATGGTGGGGTAGACTTGATGAGCCAAATGACTTAATGCTGCTGCTATATTTTATGATTTTATTCCCCGTCCATCCTAACTACTTCAATGGAATCCATTTTCAGAAACAATATTGGAGGCAAAACAGTTGGGATTGGATCTTATGGCCTACCACCCAAGTGTGTATACAGCAGGGATGGGTGGGAAAGATGCCACAAAAAACATGTGAGGTGCCAAACTAGTCACGTTTCTGCCCTTTCCCAAGTTGAACCCTTAGTATGGTCAGTGGTTGAGCGCAGACATCAGCAAGCCACTCACTATTTTTAATTAAATAATTAACAATCAATTGAGTTTCTTCCAAAATCAAATGATCAGAATATTATGCAGTCCATCATCATACAATTGATGTGGGTTGGCATGCGGAAGTAGATTTTCTCAAAATCCAAGTCGATGAAAAGCACCGTTACTCTTAAACTATTCCTCTATGACCAACAAGACCAGACAATGAGGCTCAGGAGTTTGTCATCTCTTCTTCATGAGGCTACTTGTGATCTCGGAAAAAATCCACCACTGGGTTTTGATACAGCTGGGACTTCTGTAGTTGCTCAACCCCACTGAAGGGCAGAAGACCTCTATGCTACTCACTTCAGACAGTGCATTATAGTGACAGTGCAGAATTGTGTTAGCTAGCACCTAACCTTCCTGCAGTTTGGGGGTATTCAAACCAGCCCCACCCTCTATAATCATGCTACTGTCGTTCTTTAAGGAATAAATGCATGTTGCGAAGGCAGTCGCAAAGAGAGGCAGAGTGACACTTTGGAAATGTGTTTTATTCATTCACAAGATGTGAATGTCACTGGCTAGGTAAGCATTTATTGCCTGTCTCCAATTGTTCTTGAGAAGTTGCTAGTGAGCTGCCTTCTTGAACTGTTGTGCAAATGTGGTGTAAGAACACCTATAATACCTTTACATAGCATGTTCCCTGTAACAGTGAACAATTGGTTGCATAATTCCATGACAAGATGTTGTGCGGCTTGAAGGGGGAAATGCAGGGTGAGGTGTTATCATATATCTGGTATCCTTGTTCTTCTAAGTGCTGGGGTTCCAAGTTTGGAAGGTGCATTCACATGAGCCTCGGTAACATCTTGCAGATCGTGCACATTGATTTCACTGTGCATCGATGGTAAATGGGGTGAATGTTGAAGATCTTAAATGGGATGTCAGTCGAGCAGGTTGTTTATTCCTTGATGGTGCTGAGTGCTGAATATTGTTGGTTCTGCAGTCATCTAGGAAATCTTGAGTATTTCATTACAATCCTGACTTGAGCCTTGTAGCTGATGGCTGATAGAAGATTGGATAGGTAAACAAGACTTCAACTTTCAAATTTCTCAAGTGTTTTTATAAACGTCAATGATGCCTCATGGATCATGCCAGCTACACTGTTTTATTGATTACTTGTAGTTTTCCATTCAGAATGAAATGATTCCATTCAGGCGAAATGATTCTAATGCCCTGTAATACATTGTATTTACTAACTTTTAGAGGTGATTGAAGTTTGCTCTATATTTTTCAGTTACATAAAGAGGTAGCATTTCTTTATGTAACTTTCTAAGTAATAATGCTTTGATCACTCATAGGAAATCTTTCTGTATTATTAACCTTAACATAATGTATTTTTGCTGTAAAACAAATCTCTCTATATTCTGAAACATGGCAGCCATATATTTTCATATCCAAATAATTACTGTATTTCAATAAAAATAAGAACTTAATGTCACAAATTTTCATTCTCTGAAACTTTCAGTTGAAAGTAGTTTTGGTTTTATGTCTCCTTCTGTACTGGTGTCTGACCTGTCAGATGAAGAAAATAAATATACGGTTGGATCAAATGCCTAACTAGATTATTCCAAGAATCCCTGCTTTTCCAATGTTCTATTGATCAATGCTAATAAATGCACCTCATTCCATTTGCACCAAACATGATCTTGGATATACCTGCTGCTTGATAATGCTTTTTAAATCAATGTGCTTGTACAGCAATTTCAACCAGTACATTTTATCATTCAATAGAAATGTTGGAAACCTGTGAGCTAAACTCATAACTTTAGCAAATGGAAAATCATAGGTTACAGCTTGGATTCTTTGAGAATTTTGGGCCTGTGGAAATCTACGGACTGTGAAATTTATCCTGTACACATTTTTGTATTCTTGCTGCTCCTCTTCTATTTCTGAGGCCCAGTGTTCAGACATTCATGTCAGTAACATTTTCACTGATGATAGCAGGTGCTCAAAATCCTGCAGTATACCAGCAGGCAGTCACACACATGATTTCCTCTACCGTATGATTTAATCAGATTCCTATGGACAATTTCGACCTCTCTTCAAGTTCATTTCACTGTGAGTAATTTGAAGTTGAAGCTGCGGGGGTGCAATCATATTCTTCAGCAAATTGTCTCAACTCAAAACTTTGTCGATGAAGGCTCATTCATACCGAAACCTTCAGTAAGCATTAGATGTCTGAAAGAAAATTTCCATGCAATTTATCACTTTTAGTTTTCAAGTGTATTATGATTTGTGCCACCTTTTGGGAGACTACATTGATCAAACCTGTCAAAGACAACTTCACCACATTACTGAAACAATTTGATACTCACTTTGTGGCTTTAATTGGTGCAGTGGATGATGTTTCAGCTGTTTTATTTGTGAATTGCCTATACCTGTATTTCCAGTAGCATAAGCAACTTACTTTAAAATAACCAAACTTCAAACTTATTTTGATTCCTATTTTTAAAATTCTCTGCATAAATTCAGCTATTAGATATTCCATAAAGTGCAGTTGACCACTTCAAATGGGATTACAGTACTGTATGCTGAGGCACCATTCTTTTGTGTCTATATTGAGGAGGATATATGTAAAATACTACTCCTAAGAAATTACTTCCATGCAATTGATCTTCATTGCATAGCTGAACACTATTTTGCATATAAATGGTTGCATGTGGGTGTGAAATGTTAGATACTTGATTGAATGCAATAAGTACCTCCCACAGTGATGTTATGAAGACATGGTAGGAGAGTAAACTAGGATCTCAGGGGAGACAAAAGCTCAAAGCTATGTCCTCCTAACCATCTTTGTAGCAATACAGAGTCTATTCTTATAACCTGCAAATAGTCTCAATAATACAATGAACTACATCTTACAGATGGCAGCAAACTCAAAATCATGATCAAAGTGGGATTTGAAGATTTAACTGAGCAGCAACAATCCCAACAATGCAAATATGCAGGCAACCCAGAAAGGATAGTCCTGATTGCTGAGGACATCAAACCCCAAAGTATCTTGTAGCAACTGAAAAGTGACAAAAAAACTTTTGAGACCTGATAAGAGAAATGTTGGTATAAAAACAATTTGCATCTCCTGTGCAAAGGTACAGGTTGCATCACAAGATGGTGATCTGTGGAGGTGGTGCCAAGTCCAGTTCAGACAGTGAGTGAACAGACATTTAAAATCCCAAAGTGAAATCACAAAGTTAAATCTTTAAACAATGCAGTTCAGGGTGAGAAATAAAACAAATAAATGAGTCACAGTGGAGACTCCATGTCAGGCTCATAGCATATGGACATTGCAAGACAAGGCTAAAAAGAGAAATTGGAACAAACTGGACCAGTGAAGTGTAGCCACTGTTGTAATGTAAGAAGCTGAACAGTCAAGTTTTAAATAGTGACGTCCACGAACAGAAATATGACGATGATCAGATTATCTCTTTTGTAGAGTTATTACTTGAAATGCAACGATTGGCTGAGACATTGGAGAGAAATCCACTGCTCTTCTTCATAATGCAGTCATGCAACTAGATGGTTTCTAGTCTCATCCGAAGCATAATATCAATCAGTTGCTAATTTTTAAACTTAGACAAAGTCTTCATCCTTTAAGTTAAATTTTGAATTGTTGTCATGGTTCAAAACTCTTTTTTACAAAAATAGCTTGCCCCCAAGAGATCCTTTGATTTGTTCCTACCAGGGAGAGGCACAAAATATTGTTAATCTAAATATTGATATCAACTAACACAGACTGTGCAGCTATTTTCATGTTGCAACTTCTATGTAATTCTATATCACTTCAGTCCTTCTGAATTCACCAAGATGTACACTGGAATCAAGTCCAGAATGGACAGGACAAGAAAAAATTGCATGTTTCTACAGGAGACACTAAATAACATTTCTTATTATTTTTGAATTCAAGGTTACAAGTCTGCATAGTTATAATGATTTTATGCTAGTACTTAACTTGTATTTCTAATAGACATGACTTGGAGTTTAAATCAACAATAAAATATTTACTGCCTTGTTATCCAAGAACAAAAAGTACCAATGGAAGTTTGTATCCATTTCTTTCAGACATCTAATGCTTACTGAAGGTTTCGGTATGAGTGAGCCTTTATCGACAAAGTTTTGAGTTTAGACAACATTTCAGCATTGTGAGTTTCTTTTCAATGGACTAACAATGCTGTGGGACAGAAATTCTGAATACGTGACACACTTCGGTGTGTGGAAAGCCAAAGATAAGTTGAGTATATAATGCATCAAGGTAAAAACAATGACTGCAGATGCTGAAAATCAAATACTGGATTAGTGGTGCTGGAAGAGCACAGCAGTTCAGGCAGCATCCAACGAGCAGCGAAATCAACGTTTCGGGCAAAAGCCCTTCATCAGGAATAAAGGCAGTGAGCCTGAAGCATGGAGAGATAAGCTAGAGGAGGGTGGGGGTGGGGAGAGAGTAGCATAGAGTACAATGGGTGAGTGGGGGAGGAGATGAAGGTGATAGGTCAAAGAGGAGAGGGTGGAGTGGATAGGTGGAAAAGAAGATAGGCAGGTCGGACAAGTCAAGGAGGCAGTAACTGAGCTGGAAGTTTGAAACTAGGATGAGGTGGGGGAAGGGGAAATGAGGAAGCTGTTGAAGTCCACATTGATGCCCTGGGGTTGAAGTGTTCCGAGGCGGAAGATGAGGCGTTCTTCCTCCAGGCGTCTGGTGGTGAGGGAGCGGCGGTGAAGGAGGCCCAGGACCTCCATGTCCTCGGCAGAGTGGGAGGGGGAGTTGAAATATTGGGCCACGGGGCGGTTTGGTTGATTGGTGCTGGTGTCCCGGAGATGTTCCCTAAAGCGCTCTGCTAGGAGGCGCCCAGTCTCCCCAATGTAGAGGAGACCGCATCGGGAGCAACGGATACAATAAATGATATTGGTGGATGTGCAGGTGAAACTTTGATGGATGTGGAAGGCTCCTTTAGGGCCTTGGATAGAGGTGAGGGAGGAGGTGTGGGCACAGGTTTTACAGTTCCTGCGGTGGCAGGGGAAAGTGCCAGAATGGGAGGGTGGGTCGTAGGGGGGTGTGGACCTGACCAGGTAGTCACGGAGGGAACGGTATTTGCGGAAGGCGGAAAGGGGTGGGGAGGGAAATATATCCCTGGTGGTGGGGTCTTTTTGGAGGTGGCGGAAATGTCGGTGGATGATTTGGTTGATGCGAAGGTTTGTAGGGTGGAAGGTGAGCACCAGGGGCGTTCTGTCCTTGTTACGGTTGGAGGGGTGGGGTCTGAGGGCGGAGGTGCGGGATGTGGACGAGATGCGTTGGAGGGTATCTTTAACCACGTGGGAAGGGAAATTGCGGTCTCTAAAGAAGGAGGCCATCTGGTGTGTCCTATGGTGGAACTGGTCCTCCTGGGAGCAGATACGGCGGAGGCGGAGAAATTGGGAATACGGGATGGCATTTTTGCAAGGGATAGGGTGGGGAGAGGTGTAATCCAGGTAGCTATGGGAGTCAGTGGGTTTGTAAAAAATGTCAGTGTCAAGTCGGTCATCACTAATGGAGATGGAGAGGTCCAGGAAGGGGAGCGAGGTGTCAGAGATAGTCCAGGTAAATTTAAGGTCAGGGTGGAATGTGTTGGTGAAGTTGATGAATTGCTCAACCTCCTCGCGGGAGCCTCCAAGCCCTCCGTTTTTTCCTCTCCAGACGTCCCCAACAGTACCCTTCCACTGACACACTCATTCGTTTGGCCGAACTGGTCCTCACCCTTAACAATTTCTCCTTTGAATCCTCCCACTTCCTCCAGACCAAAGGCGTAGCCATGGGCACATGTATGGGCCCCAGCTATGCCTGTCTCTTTGTTGGCTATGTAGAACATTTGATCTTCCGTAATTACACCGGCACCACTCCCCACCTCTTCCTCCGCTACATTGATGACTGCATTGGCGCCACCTCGTGCTCCCGCGAGGAGGTTGAGCAATTCATCAACTTCACCAACACATTCCACCCTGACCTTAAATTTACCTGGACTATCTCTGACACCTCGCTCCCCTTCCTGGACCTCTCCATCTCCATTAATGACGACCGACTTGACACTGATATTTTTTACAAACCCACTGACTCCCACAGCTACCTGGATTACACCTCTCCCCACCCTATCTCTTGCAAAAATGCCATCCTGTATTCCCAATTTCTCCGCCTCCGCCGTATCTGCTCCCAGGAGGACCAGTTCCACCATAGGACACACCAGATGGCCTCCTTCTTTAGAGACCGCAATTTCCCTTCCCACGTGGTTAAAGATGCCCTCCAACGCATCTCGTCCACATCCCGCACCTCCGCCCTCAGACCCCACCCCTCCAACCGTAACAAGGACAGAACGCCCCTGGTGCTCACCTTCCACCCTACAAACCTTCGCATCAACCAAATCATCCACCGACATTTCCGCCACCTCCAAAAAGACCCCACCACCAGGGATATATTTCCCTCCCCACCCCTTTCCGCCTTCCGCAAAGACCGTTCCCTCCGTGACTACCTGGTCAGGTCCACACCCCCATACGACCCACCCTCCCATTCTGGCACTTTCCCCTGCCACCGCAGGAACTGTAAAACCTGTGCCCACACCTCCTCCCTCACCTCTATCCAAGGCCCTAAAGGAGCCTTCCACATCCATCAAAGTTTCACCTGCACATCCACCAATATCATTTATTGTATCCGTTGCTCCCGATGCGGTCTCCTCTACATTGGGGAGACTGGGCGCCTCCTAGCAGAGTGCTTTAGGGAACATCTCCAGGACACCAGCACCAATCAACCAAACCGCCCCGTGGCCCAATATTTCAACTCCCCCTCCCACTCTGCCGAGGACATGGAGGTCCTGGGCCTCCTTCACCGCCGCTCCCTCACCACCAGACGCCTGGAGGAAGAACGCCTCATCTTCCGCCTCGGAACACTTCAACCCCAGGGCATCAATGTGGACTTCAACAGCTTCCTCATTTCCCCTTCCCCCACCTCATCCTAGTTTCAAACTTCCAGCTCAGTTACTGCCTCCTTGACTTGTCCGACCTGCCTATCTTCTTTTCCACCTATCCACTCCACCCTCTCCTCTTTGACCTATCACCTTCATCTCCTCCCCCACTCACCCATTGTACTCTATGCTACTCTCTCCCCACCCCCACCCTCCTCTAGCTTATCTCTCCATGCTTCAGGCTCACTGCCTTTATTCCTGATGAAGGGCTTTTGCCCGAAACGTTGATTTCGCTGCTCGTTGGATGCTGCCTGAACTGCTGTGCTCTTCCAGCACCACTAATCCAGTATATAATGCATCAGACAAATATCAAGAGTAAAAACAAAAAGTGAACCTGTTCAGCCTACTTTCTTTAAACTCCAGAATCTTACTTCTGTTGTGCACTATTGCTACTATAAACTCTTTTTGAACACGTGGTGAACAATCTTGTTTTACTTTTGTTTACTCCTGGAGGATTGTATCTGAGATCCACAAGTATCTTTTTTTTGTCTTATTTCCAACTAAATTTCTTATCAGGACCTGGTGTGGCCACAGTATTGGATGAATTTATGTGATCCTGAAAGACCATTTGATAATTCCAGGTACATTCTGTGGTTCTTCATAAGCTTCTTGATATGTGCAATGTGTTTTTGAATAAAATTTCTATAGATTTGTTCATCCGATTGATCATCCCTTGAAGGCTTTTCTAGCAGTGCAAAAATGGCATCAATTCAATAGGTCAGACATTCACTTTTAATAGTTTCAGCAGGGATGATGTCACCAACATATTTCAGTTAAGCGCCACTAAGTACATATTCATATGTCTCAATTTGACATCTCTAGGATTTTCTACAATTGTACACTGGATAAACCTCCCACACTGTTAGGCCACCTATCCATTTATTCATGATGTCAGCATGCTTACATATGATATGTTTGGTTCTATAATTTATCTCTGAACAATACCAATGCCATAGCAATGTTGTTAGAAATTTGTGCTTCGCATATTAAATGTATAACTTACTTCTTTAAGTAAATGATCAGACATCTGAAGATCTTACTAAGTGAATATAATACATTTCAGAAATTTAAAAGTTCCTTTTTAATCATCTTGTTGTGATCTCCTGGTCCAAATAAGTCCCCAAATTAATAAGCATTTTGTAAACTTTCCTTTTGTCTATGTTACTAACTGGTTCAACTATTCAATTAGGTCTTGACTTAGTTTGATCGACTTTATGATTTTCAGTCCTCTAGTCATTAAAGTTCATTTTTCGATTCTTGTTCATTATTTGAATGTGGGTTAATGGAGTAACCTGTCTATGACTTAAGTTACTCTTTCCCTTGCCTATCAATCCTTGCTTATGTGCTGCTCCCTATGTCACTATGAGTTTGTACCAAAGGGATCCTTTTCTTTCTAAAATTTAATGACAAGTACTCAGACCGAATACTGTCGAGAAATATTCTTTGTCACGCTGCTACTAACGAATCAGAGTTTCCTTTTACAAAGTGGTGCTTGCAGCATTACTTTGGCCTGATTTGTCTGCTCCAGAAACCCAAACTTTTTACCTCAACAGTTGTTGTATCCCAAAAACTTTGCAGTCTTACATGAAAATAATCTCAGGATTCTGCAACACATTTAAAGGGATTGACTATTCATTCATGATGAAGTAAAGAAGAAAATCTCTCATATGCTCAACTTGAATCTGCCATAATAATATATAATTACTTTTTTCCTGCACGTTGTTTCACGGCACAATTCTTAATCCACTTTTCTCATGTGTTTTGCTTCTTTACTTCTCTGTGCTTTTATCTCCAAAATCAGCTCTTGCTCCTTCAGCAGCCTTTTTCTCAGAAATATATTTACCTTCAAAATGATTCTATTCTTTATCTGTGATTCTGATATTTAAAGTTCACAGTTCTCATTGTGAATTCTTAATTCAATTACATATTATTCAAGTTACATTATTTTTCAGATGGACACAAACTTTGCCTTTACACATACTTTTTTGAATAGAAATCCTCAATCTGAAAAAAACCCTTTTGTAATGACATTTGACACCAGATTCTCTCCTTCAAACTGAAGTTATTTTAGTATTTAAATGTTTATCCCTGGTAACAAGCGGTAAAATTGATACTTTCATTTTTCATCTATTTTAAAACTTGTTAAATGCCAAACTTGTTCAATCCAGCCACCTGAATTGAGATTGCAATTGATTAATTTTAACACATTTTATATCACTTCACAGGATCTCCAAGCTGCAATTTAATGTGTTTCTCCAGCTTCTCAACTTTTCATCAACACATCTGACATAATTGTTGTATTTTTTTTAAGTCATGAAAACAATCGCTGGGATCCCAATGCATAATTAAGTATGGGGACAATGTGTTAGGAAATATCAGAAATAAGTCAATTTGAAAGATTGTCACTGATTGGGGAATTAGGGTTGCTTTTAGTGGTACTGTAATCAGATGAACTAATTTTGAGCACAGACTGCAGTGGTTCAAGAAGGCATCTCAAGGGCAACTAGGGGCAAGCAAAAAACGCTGGCGTGCCAGTGATGCCCATGTCACTCAATTGAATAAAACAAAATTCTGTCAATCCAACCAGAAAGGTGACTAGTTGTTGGTTGTCTCATCCCTTGCTCCACTGTCTGCCCTTCCTCAGCTGCTTGTCAAACACTCGGTGCCAAGGGTTGTGCCTGATGATGTCCACATTGATGCAGTCCACGATTAAATGTGATGTGTGGCCGGGTGAATATTCCAGTATTCCTCCTGAGCAGCCTCACCACTGTTGTATAAACACTCTGTTGGTTTGCTCAATAACAATTTATGTGATGGGGTCTCTCCAGGTGTTGACTGTGCACCACAGTCATATGCCCAGTGGTCACTGGATAATTCTCATTATTCAATGAATAAAATACTAATGGAATAGTGGATGCTGGTGGATAAAAATGTTATAACTGCTGCCAGGATAATGGACACTGACATGTATGAAACCAGCTACACATAACAATGTTGGAAATGTTTGCAATTTAATACATCGCTGAATTAACAAGCAGTGACTTCAAAGTGACTGTCAATGGCACCCTGCATGATGAAAAACCTACTACACAGCAAAGGCCTTCTTCCTGCTTCCTACCGGAAAGAGAAAAAGCAAAGTATTCCTCTTTTTCACTGTAGGAATCTCAGTGACCTCTGCAGAACTACAAACTTAAAGGAACCTGATGCAAAGTTGTTCATGGCCACTGGCAATGTTATTTGTAACCAGCACTGAAACTGCAAATCTGTCTCCAACAGGTGTCAGGATTTGATGAACACCTCCTTAGCAAAATATAATCTCACACAGAGTATTCTGCACTATCGGAGATAGAAGAATTGTTCCCTGACATTTCTGAGTAGATATAGTCTCCTGCTCAAAGTCTATCTTTTCTTCTTCTCTGATCAGCTTGTCCTCCTGCGTGTCACTTCTGTTCAATCTCCCAATAGGAATTGAGATTACAGCACCCTGACAAGGAGTGAGTTGTCTGACTGAAATGTTTGAAATGAAAATTAAAGCTGTGATCCTGTGCCATACTGCTCCTAGAACACATTCATGACTTTAAATAGCTTGGTAATCTCCACCACACCTGACAAAACATTAATACTTAAAATTGGTCAAAAGAAATGACAGTTCCTCCTATAAATGCCAAGTGTTGATAGAAGGAAAATGTGATCTTCACCAGCACTGGCAACCTCAATGGCACAGTTCCTCCCAGTGTTTTTGTTAACTGGAGTACATATTCTTGAGGGAGAAAGTAGGAGAATAAAGATGGCTCTAATCAATTATATCAGTTTTGTATCTGAAAAAAGAAAGAACTGCAGGAAAAGTGTATTGCTGTCTGTGTAAGGGAAATCTTTGGAAGAGTAAGTGGGAGACTGCAAGAAAGAGAGAAAGAGGTGGACATGGATGCAATTGTAGTCTGTACAAATCAGGACGGCTTGACATTTTACTTATACTAGAATGACAATGTTTGTAATCAAAACAGATACTTAAGACTATAAGACCATAACACATAGGAGTGGAAGTAAGGCCATTCGGCCCATCGAGTCCACTCCGCCATTCAATCATGGCTGATGGGCGTTTCAACTCCACTTACCCGCATTCTCCCCATAGCCCTTAATTCCTTGTGACATCAAGAATTTATCAATCACTCCTTGAAGACATTTAGCGCCCCAGCCTCCACTGCACTCTGCGGCAATGAATTCCACAGGCCAACAATTCTCTGGCTGAAGAAATGTCTCCGCATTTCTGTTCTGAATTGACCCCCTCTAATTCTAAGGCTGTGTCCACGGGTCCTAGTCTCCTTGCCTAATAGAAACAATTTCCTAGCGTCCACCCTTTCCAAGCCATGTATTATCGTTTAAGTTTCTATTAGATCTCCCCTTAATCTTCTAATCTCCAATGAATACAATCCCAGGATCCTCAGCCGTTCCTCGTATGTTAGACCTACCATTCCAGGGATCATCCATGTGAATCCCCGCTGGACACGCTCCAGTGCCAGTATGTCCTTCCTGAGGTGTGGGGACCAAAACTGGACACAGTACTCCAAATGGGGCCTAACCAGAGCCTTATAAAGTCTCAGTAGCACAACGGTGCTTTTATATTCCAACCCTCTTGAAATAAATGACAACATTGCATTCGCTTTCTTAATCATGGACTCAACCTGCATGTTTACCTTGAGAGAATCCTCAACTAGCGCTCCCAGATTCCTTTGCACTTTGGCTTTATGAATTTTCTCACCATTTAGAAAGTAGTCCATGCTTGTATTCTTTTTTCCAAAGTGCAAGACCCCGCATTTGCTCACATTGAGTTCCATCAGCCATTTCCTGGACCACTCTCCCAAACTGTCTAGATTCTTCTGCAAGGTAAAAACAATGACTGCAGATGCTGAAAACCAAATACTGGATTAGTGGTGCTGGAAGAGCACAGCAGTTCAGGCAGCATCCAACGAGCAGTGAAATCGACGTTTCGGGCAAAAGCCCTTCATCAGGAGGGCTTTTGCCCAAAACGTCGATTTCGCTGCTCGTTGGATGCTGCCTGAACTGCTGTGCTCTTCCAGCACCACTAATCCAGTATATAGATCCTTCTGCAGCCTACCCACTTCCTCAGTGCTACCTGCCTGTCTACCTAACTTTGTATCATCGGCAAACTTTGCTAGAATGCCCCCAGTCCCTTCATCCAGATCATTAATATATAACGTGAACAGCTGTGGCCCCAACACTGAACCCTGCGGGACACCACTTGTCACCGGCTGCCATTCCGAAAAAGAACCTTTTATCCCAACTCTCTGCTTTCTGTCAGACAGGCAATCCTCAATCCATACCAGTAGCTCACCTCGAACACCATGCGCTCTCACCTTGCTCAGCAGCCTCCCGTGTGGCACCTTATCAAAGGCCTTTTGGAAGTCTAGGTAGACCACATCCACTGGGTTTCCCCGGTCTAACCTACTTGTCACCTCTTCAAAGAACTCCAACAGGTTTGTCAGGCATGACCTCCCCTTACTAAATCCATGTTGACTTGTTCTAATCCGACCCTGCTCTTCCAAGAATTTAGAAACCTCATCCTTAATGATGGATTCTAGAATTTTACCAACAACCGAGGTTAGGCTAATTGGCCTATCTTTTGTCTTGATCCTTTCTTGAACAAGGGGGTTACAACAGCGATCTTCCAATCATCCGGGACTTTCCCTGAATCCAGTGACTTTTGAAAGATCTCAACCAACGCCTCTGCTATTTCCTCAGCCACCTCCCTCAGAACTCTAGGATGTAGCCCATCAGGGCCAGGAGATTTATCAATTTTAAGATCTTTTAGCTTTTCTAGCACTATCTCTTTTGTAATGGCAACCATACTCAACTCAGCCCCCTGACTCCCTTTAATTGTTGGGATATTACTCATGTCTTCCACTGTGAAAACTGACGCAAAGTAGTTATTAAGTTCTCCTGCTATTTCCTTATCTCCCATCACTAGGCTTCCAGCATCAGTTTGAAGTGGCCTAATGTCTACTTTTGCCTGTCTTTTGTTTCATATGTATTGAAAGAAACTTTTACTATCATTTCTAATATTACTGGCGAGCCTACCTTGATATTTGATCCTCTCCTTCCTTATTTCTCTCTTTGTTATCCTCTGTTTATTTTTGTAGCCTTCCCAATCTTCTGATTTCCCAGTGCTCTTAGCCACTTTATAGGATCTCTCTTTTCTTTAATACATTTCCTGAGTTCCTTTGTCAGCCATGGCTGTCTAATCCCTCCCCGGATAATTTTTCTTTTCTCGGGGATGAACCTCTGTACTGTGTCCTCAATTATACCCACAAACTCCTGCCATTTTTGCTCTACTGTCTTCCCTGCTAGGCTCTACTTCCAGTCAATTATCGACAGTTCCTCTCTCATGGCCTCATAATTACCTTTATTTAACTGTAACACCATTACATCCGATTTTGCCTTCTCTCTTTCAAACTGCAGACTGAACTCTACCATATTATGATCACTGCTTCCTAAGTGTTCCTTACTTTAAGAATTTTTGTAAAGTCTGGTTCATTACATAGCATTAGGTCCAGAATAGCCTGCTCCCTTGTGGGCTCCATGACAAGCTGTTCCAAAAAGCCATCCTGTAAGCATTCCATGAATTCCCTTTCTTTGGATTCACTGGCAACATTATTTACCCAGTCCACCTGCATATTGAAGTCTCCCACGATCACTGTGACCTTGCCTTTCTGACATGCCTTCTCTATTTCCCGGTACATGTTGCGCCCCTGGTCCTGACCACTCCCATTGTTTTTTTTGCCTTTGTGGTTCCTCAATTCCACCCTCACAGACTCCACATCATCCGACCCTATGTCATTCAATGCCATAGATTTAATTTTGTTCTTAACTAACAAGCCACCCCGCCCCCTCTGCCCACCTCCCTGTCTTTTCGATAAGTTGAAAACTCTTGGATGTTTAACTGCCAGTCCTGACCCCCCTGCAACCAAGTCTCTGTGATGCCTTCCACATCATAATCATTCACGAAGATCTGTGCCATTAGTTCATCTGCTTTGTTACGAATGCTATTAGCATTCAGATAAATTGCCTTAATGCTAACTTTCTAATCATTAGAGATATTGGAAGTCATAAGATGCCCTAAGTTATCCTTTCTTTTTGCTGCATTACTAGTCTGCCTCAAGGTTAAATTCACCTGCACATATGCTATCCTGCCACTTATCTTTCCATTTAACTCCATACTCCCTGTCGCTTTCACTTTCCCTTCCCCCCAACTCAGAAGTTTGAAGTCCTACTGACCACCCTATTTTTCCTCTTCGCGAGAACATTGGTACCTGATCGGTTCAGGTGGAGACCGTCCCAACGGTACAGATCCCCCCGGTTCCAAAACTGATGCCAATGCCCCATGAAGTGGAATCCCTCTTTCCCACACCAATCCCTTAGCCACGTGTTTACTTCCCTAATTTTCTTATCCCTATGCCAATTGGCACATGGCTCGGGCAGTAATCCGGAAATTATGACCCTTGAGGACCTGTACTTCAATTTCTTTCCTAATAATCCCCAAACAGGTCCTCCACCCTAGCTTTGCCTATGTTGTTAGTCCCAACGTGGACCAAAACAATTGGATCCTCCCCCTCCTGCTCCAATATCCTTTCAAGCCGGTCAGAGATGTCCCGCACCCTGGCACCAGGCAGGCAACACACCATGCGAGACTCCCGATCCGGCTTGCATAGGATACTATCTGTCCCCCTAATTATAGAATCCCCTCTAACAGCTACTTGTCTTTTTGCTCCTCCGTCTTGAATGGCCTTCTGCACCATGGTGCTGAGGTCAGCTGGCTCATCCTGTCCAGAGCCCTTTTCCTCATCCGTACAGGGAGTAAGAATCTCATAGCTGTTGGACAAGGTCAAGGACTAAGGCTCCTGCACTCCTGAACTCAGGTTCCCCCTACCTGCCTCACTTACAGTCACACTCTGACGTTTTGACCTTCATAATGTTTTGAATGGAACTGCAAAACAGAACAATAGCTTGCTGAAATCTACCTTCAAAAATTGTGAAACACGTTTTCATAACATGCTGGCATGATTATTGCATAGAAATATCACAAGGAGACCAAAGCTTTCTGTATATAATTCCTGCCTTCTAGTAGAATTTATGTTCTTTTAAGCACAAGAAAGGAAAAATGTCACTGAAATTCAGTTTAAACAATGAATTAATTTACAATGATGAAATGAAAAAAATCTTTAACTAAACATATTTTTCCAAAGATGCAGAAGTCCAAAACTAGAGGGAATTGTTTTAAGCTGAAAGAGGAAAGATTTAAAAAGGACGTGAGGGGTAACTTTTTCACACAGAAGGTGGTGTGTGTATAATTTCAGTTACATCACACTGTGAACTTTTGCTATGAATTCTGTGTCTTATAATTGTGTCCTCCACAACCACCTGATGAAGGAGCGGTGCTCTGAAAGCTAGTGCTTCCATTTAAACCTGTTGGACTATAACCTGGTGTTGTGTGATTTTTAACTAAGTCAGATTGGGATGCCTGGTCGGTGTGGACGAGTTGGATTGAAGGGTCTGTTTCCATGCTGTATAACTCTATGGCTCTATGATTGGGTGCCTTTCAAGATCTTGGGATGAGCCACGAGTATTTTGAGGTGTGGTTACTTACGTAATATAAAGAAATATGGTAGCCAATTGAACTGCTGGCAGCTCCCACAAGCAACAACAACATAGTGATCATGAAATTTGCTTTAGTGATGCTGTTTGAGGGCTAATTACTTGCCAGAACACAAAGAGAAATCCACTACTCATCTTCACAACATTTCCATGCTATCTTTCATGTTTAACAGAGGATGGACAGGGACAGACAGCATTAGAGACATCATAACAGAAAGGGTGCTTTGTCTTGTTTATTTACTATGTAATTTATGGGTCAGAAAGACATGAGTTTCAGGAGTAAGAGAAGCAGGACTTTGGCTAACGTCTCTCTTACTCACAACCTGACTCACAATGAACCTCAAACAATGACATTACAAATTGCGTAGCTGTTGTTGCACCAAACAATAATTGTCAAAGATTGCATGGACAATAATTTAACCCAAGTACAAAATATATTTTAAAACTGACTGTATGGTATAGTTTTGAACTGTTCAGTAAAATATTTTGTTTACCAGTCATTATGAAGAACGTACCAGGCTTTTTATCTGCAAATAAAAAATGAAACATCAATGATTAAACTGTCTAGCTCTGGCACATACACTTTGACTAGTATGATGTGCCATTCTGTCAGTTATCTTGCTGCACAAATGTGAATGTAACCTTCAGGTACAGACCTTAAGCAAACAATTATGATTTAATACCATTGCATCTGGAATTGCTAAAAAAAAAGAACGTTACCTAATCATTTTCCATCTCTTAAAATGTAAAGCTATGTAAACATGCAGTAACTATGAAATACAGAGGATGGATATGTCTCAAATAAGTTAGTGTGAAATGATTTTTCACACTTCTCAGTCTTCCATCACAAATACAATTTATGCAGCTGAAAATCATTGCAAAGTTTTGTGTCTTCAGCATGTTTCAATTGCTTCAACTGTTCATGAAAATATAATCTTATTAATTTAGGGTAGACTAGTATAGATCAATCTGAACAAGTTTAGTGCTTTAAAAGGGGTACAATTGTTGCAAAGTTTTGTCAGGTTTAATATGTACACTATGAGATATGTATTGTTTCAGAATTCAAGCCATGATGTGCAGGCGCTGGTGTTGGACTGGTTTGGACAAAGTTAAAAATCACACAACACCAGGTTATAGTTCAATAGGTTTATTTGGAAGCATTAGCTTTTAGAGTGCTGTTCCTTCGTCAGGTACCTGACAAAGAAGCAGTGCTCTGAAGGCTTGTATGTCCAAATGAACCTGTTGGTCTATCACCTGGTGCTGTGCGGCTTTTAACTTCAGAATATAAAACCATGTATAAACTCTTTTCAGTTTTAGAAATTTCATGAATGGCACTAATATATATACATATAAATGGATATGTCAATTTTATTTTATATGATGAAGGAATTAATCAGTTTTTCTTTATTTAATAGCTGCAATTTATTTAACCTAAATGCCAACATAATACAATAAGGATCAAAAAATTGCACATGCAGAAGCAGCATTGTGACCATGGCAACTCAGGTGGTTGATGTACACAAGAAACTCTCTTCAAGTATATAAATCAGGCTACACATGAAATAAAACATAAATTCACAACTACAGAGAGAAGTATCAAACCCTCAGTTAACAATGTAATGTTTTGGATATGTCACTCATTTCAGCTCTGCTGGAGAATGTGGATTCTATGATCGAAGCATCACTAGTATGAATCACACAACACCAGGTTATAGTCCAACAGGTTTATTTGGAAGCACTAGCTTTCAGAGTACTACTCCTTCATCAGGTAACTGTGGAGCAGCATCATAAGACACAGAATTTACAGCAAAATATCATGATTCTGAATTATCAGTTAAAAATCACAGCTTACAAGTATTACAGTGAGATAAACTGGTTCTCTTCATGTTAGCAGCATCTTCTGACTGTAGAGAACAGAGGCGTGGTACATGGTGAGGCCAAGCAGACAGCAGGACAATGGATGAATGGACACCGCACAACAATGGCAGACAGGGATGTTCTCTCCCAGTCGTGGAGCATTTCAGTTATCAAGGACATTCAGCCTCAGATCTTCGGGTGACCTTCCTCCAAGGCACACTTTGAGATATGCAACAATGCAGAGTGGTCAAGCAGATGATGATAGCCAAGTTTGGTACCCATGAGGACGACCTCAATCAGGACCTTGGGTTCATGTCACAGTACAGGTGTCCCCACTACAATATACACTCTCACACGCATACTCACGCATACACATACACGCACAGTCTTATATATTCACACACTCACGCAGACCATCTCTTTTAAGTGACTTCACAGGATAAATGCTGAGAGGATGTTCTCCTTTGTGAGAGAGTCGAGGACCAGAGGGCATAGTCTCAGAGTAAAAGGGTACCAATTTAAGATGAGGAGAATTTTGTTTCTCTCAGAGTGTTGAGAGTGTTTGAAACTCTTGCCACAGAGAGTTGTCGGGATAGAGATGCATATTTAAGGCTGAGATAGATAGATTCTTGATCATTTGGGGAAATAAGGTTGGGGAAAACGTAAGAAAGTGGATGTGAGAACTGTTGGATCCATCAAAATCCTAGTGAATGGTAGAGCAGGCTTGAGGGGCCAAATAGCTTGCTCCTCCAAATCCCTGCATTTGTCACCAAAAGTTAAAGCACACAGATAAAAAGTACACAGAATTTCTTAACTTTAATTGACTTTCACACCCAGTTTGGTTAAAAACAAACATGGATCAGGTTTCTGTTCACTGTTATACTCTAGCTAAAGTAAAACAATATAAACCATCAGTATAAAATACAACTATTAAAACTCCACTCCTTATAAACTCCCCTTTACACACCTAAAGGTAAACAGACAGGGTCATATAGATAATAGACAGAAGGGAAAAATGGACGTGGCACGAATGATGTCATTTTTGTTCCCAGGTACTGTTGTTGAAATTATTTTTATGATGATTTTGCTTTTCATCTTTCACCTTTCTCCAGATGCTCCTACTCATTTGGTGAAAGAAAAGGTAGCTGCTTCCCTTATAAAATTTTCTGATTTATCAGTTAAAGATCATAGCTTACAACTATTACGGCAGTTAGTGATGTCGATGGTAGTCATGATTTGGAGATACCGGTGTTGGACTGGGGTGTACAAAGTTAAAAATTACACAAAACCAGGTTATAGTCCAACAGGTTTAATTGGAAGCATTAGCTTTTGGAGCGCTGCTCCTTCATCAGGTGGTTGTGTCTAATGAAGGAGCAATGCTCCGAAAGCTAGTGCTTCCAATTAAACCTGTTGGACTATAACCTGGTGTTTTGTGCTTTTTAACCTTGTACAGCTACTACAGTGAGATAAACTGGTTCCCTTCATGTTTACAGTTTCTTTTGACTGCAGAGAACAGAGAGACTGCCCTTGGGCTGGGAATGGTCTTTAACTCAACAATATGTGCCAGCAGCTTAAGTGGCAAAGATATTGCATTTAGCATAGTCAAATAGTTATGCCTGAGAGTCAAATGGTTCCCTCACACTTCCCTACATTTAATTTCACCTACACAATACTGGTCTATCCCATCTTAAAGTATTTTGCCACCCTCCTAATTGGTTATTATATTTCCAAATTTCATCCCATTTGCAGGCTTTGAAATAATGCTCTATATATACAAGTCCAGATCAGCACCATATAGCTGAAAGGGCAATCAGATTTTTGGAAAACACCATTGTATATTTTGGAACTAGACTCCTTTTCCAAAAACATTTTTCTCTAAGTCAAGTACTTACACGAAATAAATTCTCCTAATGTTACTCCTGGCTCTTTAGCCATTAAGCTTACATTTGTGCTCTCTGGTTATCAGCAATTCAGTCTTTGGAAATAGTTTTTTTTAAAAATGAAATCTAGTCCATCTAACTATTCCTGATCACAAGCACCTCCATCAAATCTTCTCAGTTCTGAAGAATTCAGCACCAGCTTCTTCCTCTACCTTTGACCATGAAACCTTTGCTGGTCATGTCGTCAGTATCCCAGGTTCTAGATATTCTTTCCGAAATGCAACTGCATCCCTTTCTCTTTATTCCCTCTTTTTAAGTGCCCCTTAAAACCCAATTTTCTGAAAGTCACCATATTTCCAGACAGTGATAGGTTGACCTCTGATTACTGAGAGAGAAGTGGTGGGAAGTTTAACCTGATGGCTCCCACGCCTCAAACAAATGGAGAGGTTGAGAAGGTAAGGTCTTCATGGTGACTTCAGCCAGGATGGGAATTGAAACCATGCTGCAAGTAACAATCTGAATTGCAAAACAAGCATCTAGTCAGCTGAGTTAACTGACCCTTGAACACCCGCATTTTGTGACTGAAGTATTCAATGTCTGCATTGATACTCCCTTGTGCAGCTTGATGTCAAATTTCTGATTCTGAGGTTGGACCCAGTACACACGGGTTGTCCCTGGGTAGTGTGAATTCCCTTAAATTTTTTTCAAATTTGGATATTAAACTTTGACTTTACACTGAGTATATCTGTTTACAAACTGAAAAAGTTAATGTGGTGTTCGAAACCCATAACTCCCTCTGTTTCTGCAATTTCAAACCAAATATATCAAATTCAACAAGTTTACTTGAGACATGTTTAGAGATTAAGAGCTCAAGTCAAAAAGCAGCAGCCCCATTAAACCCTTACATTAAACCAATATAAAAGCAATTTAAGTCCATCTCTTTCATATCTCAAACTGACATTTGTTGAGCTGCTGTCTGATGCCATTGTAATCTTACCTGCCTTAAACATTTTTCATTAATACTTCATAAAATTGCAAGTACATTGCAATGAGCATATCCATTCATGTCGCTGTACGATTAAATATTCTCCAGTTTAATCCATTTACGGAAATTATATTATTTATCCTGTGGTTGCATATCAGATTTTATCCACAATTCTGTTACAAATTCAATTCTCCCAGTTCCAGAAATATGTTGTTTTCTTTGCTTCATAAACAAGTCAAATTCTCACTTATTTTACTAACCCTTTTTACAACTAATCACAAATTAAGGAAGTACCACTGTTATATTTCCACTTTTAAGCAAAACATTACCCCGATCCGGAGGTGGTGAAGAAGTTAGTGTGAAGGGCAAATAATAAAGTGAAGAAATCATATCAGACTCAAAATGTTAATTCTGTTTCTCTCTCTGCAGATGCTGTCAGACTTACTTTGTCGCTTCGGCAATTTCCATTTTTATTTCAGATCTCCAGCAACTGCAATGGTTTTAAAATAATAGAGCAAGTTGGCCCAAAACAGATACTTGACATTTTCTCATTACTACAGCAGATATATACTTGGCAAGAAGGTCTATTACAGACCATCTTGACTCATCTTGACCAATTAAGGCCTTTCAGTAGTCAATTAACAAACACTAAAGGGCTTAACTGATGGCCAACCCATTTGCCTGCCTTGCTGACAGGCACAGAAGGTGGCTGGATTCCTGACTGGGCATCTGGAGAGAGCTATTTGCTACATTTGAGCCTATCCTGCCTCTATTCGACCCAATCTGGAGTAGATCAGGAACAGGGATGGCTGGAGGCCATAGTCAAGATTAGAATGTTGCTGGAAAAGCACCGCAGGTCAGGCAGCATCCAACGAGCAGGAAAATCGATGTTTCAGGCAGGAGCCCTTCGTCAAGAATGAGGCTGGGAGCCTCCGGGGTGGAGAGATAAATGGGAGTGGGGGTGGGGCTGGGGAGAAGCTACCTAAGAGTGCAATAAGTGGATGGAGGTGGGAATAAAGGTGACAGGTCAGAGAGGAGGGTGGAGCAGATAGGTGGGAAGGAAGATTAGCAGGTAGGACAGGTCATGAGGATGGTGCTGAGCTTGGAACTGGGGTAAGGTGGGGGGGAGGGGAAATAGCTCTCTGCCTTTACTTCCAATTCCCTGATTCCCCTTTCTCCATGATCCCAAGCCAACGAGATCCAACATAAATGACCTGGCTCGTTGCCGACTGATCCACTGAAGTTTGAAACTCTGGTGACACCCAGTGGACTCTGATTAGCCTTTCAGGGCAGGATGTCAAAGTTCATGTTTCACTGAGAATTTAGTGTTTGATCTGAGAGAAAGTGAGGACTGCAGATCCTGGAGATCAGAGTCGAAGAGTGTGGTGCTGGAAAAGTAGAGCTGGTCAGGCAGCTTCTGTGAAGCAGGACAATCAATGTTTTGAACAAACCTCTTCATCAGGAATGAGGGGGTGGCCCAAGAAGAAGGAGGCCATCTGGTATGTTCTGTGGTGGTATTGGTCCTCCTGGGAGCAGATGTGGCTGAGGTGGAGGAATTAAGAATAAGGGATATGTTTTTACAGGAGACAGAGTGGGAGAAGGTGTAGTCCAGGCAGCTGTGGGAGTCTGTGGATTTATAGTAGATCTGCTGAGGTTCTGGATTAGTGGTGCTGGAAGAGCACAGCAGTTCAAGCAGCATCCAAGTAGCTTCGAAATCAACATTTCAGGCAAAAGCCCTTCATCAGGAATAAAGGCAGTGAGCCTGAAGCGTGGAGAGATAAGCTAGAGGAGGGTGGGGGTGGGGAGAAAGTAGCATAGAGTACAATGGGTGAGTGGGGGAGGGGATGAAGGTGATAGGTCAAGGAGGAGAGGGTGGACTGGATAGGTGTAAAAGAAGATAGGCAGTTAGGACAAGTCCGGACAAGTCATGGGGACAGTGCTGAGCTGGAAGTTTAGAACTAGGGTGAGGTGGGGGAAGGGGAAATGAGGAAACTGTTGAAGTCCACATTGATGCCTTGGGGTTGAAGTGTTCCAAGGCGGAAGATGAGGCGTTCTTCCTCCAGGCGTCTGGTGGTGAGGGAGAGGCGGTGAAGGAGGCCCAGGACCTCCATGTCCTCGGCAGAGTGGGAGGGGGAGTTGAAATGTTGGGCCACGGGGCGGTTTGGTTGATTGGTGCGGGTGTCCCGGAGATGTTCCCTAAAGCGCTCTGCTACGAGGCGCCCAATCTCCCCAATGTAGAGGAGACCGCATCGGGAGCAACGGATACAATAAATGATATTAGTGAATGTGCAAGTAAAACTTTGATGGATGTGGAAGGCTCCTTTAGGGCCTTGGATAGAGGTGGGGGAGGAGATGTGGGCGCAGGTTTTACAGTTCCTGCGGTGGCAGGGGAAAGTGCCAGGATTAGAGGGTGGGTTGTTTGGGGGCATGGACCTGACCAGGTAGTCGCGGAGGGAACAGTCTTTGCGGAAGGCGGAAAGGGGTGGGGAGGGAAATATATCCCTGGTAGTGGGGTCTGTTTGGAGGTGGCGGAAATGTCGGCGGATGATTTGGTTTATGCGAAGGTTGGTAGGGTGGAAGGTGAGCACCAGGGGCGTTCTGTCCTTGTTACGGATGGAGGGGTGGGGTCTGAGGGCGGGATGTAGACTGCTGAGGTTCCTCATTGGTATAGGAGAAGATGTCTGCCTCCACACTTAAGCCAATATTCAGTGCTCCACGCACTAAGTGTCATTTGTGACTGTCACTTTTGATTCAAGAGATTGTAGGTTCAAGTCCCACAACAGAAATTTGAGCATTTAATCTTGGCTAGCGCTCCAGTGTAGTAATGAAGAAATGCTATACTTTTGGAGCTGTGTTACGTCTTGTCAATATGTCAGTGCGTCTTAACGAGACAGCTCACGATATTGTCACTGTATCATGGCATGTGGCCCGAGAGTTTGAAGGTCTCACTCCATCTGAACTGGGATCAGTTGAAACCTGACACTCAGCTGGAATCACAGCCCGACTGCTCTATTGTAAATTAGGAGCTTCGTGCTAGCGCAGACACTACCAGCTGATTTCTCATAAAATCTGGTTAAGTGTTAATTTCAGGGATTTTCATGGATGGTTTCCCTCTGTGAGTTGTGGTGAATTTTCTTGCACACTTTTTCGGTTCTCACCACATTAAGTATGCATCGTGCCTCCATAGTGTCACTTGCAGCAGCAGGATGCTGACCGGGGCTGGTTTTATCTGGTGTTTACGTTGCTGGCGCGATATATAAAGCGTAGTTGCATGGCAGCTTAAATGTTGCAACAAACATAGAATCATAAATTGTAAATCAAAAATCACAGAACTGTTTCATCTGCTCCTGCATTCTTAACGGAGAGCACACAACTGTACACACGCAATGTTGAGAGCGCCATTTCAGAAAGTGATTCACTTCAGTAATGAAGTGTTTTGTTCAGTTGATGTCTATCTCATCTGTGATTATCATAGTCATATCTGGGAAGTCGTCTCCAGGTACTATGGAAGCTGCCAAGGTCATTGATCATGATCAGATTCCTGTTTCATTCCAAGGGCCAGATGCCTAATGGAGAGGCTGCTGTGAGACAAACAATTACCCTCCCCAAACATGGCTAGTGTCTCTGTAGCACGATGTATGGTAAGGGGTTCTGAGAGTGGCAGCATTCTTCCAATGTGGAAGAAGAGTACATTGAGCAGGAGGAACATTTCTTTCACCATTACTTTCATCTTGGCAGTGCTAAGTGCAAAAAAGCCTGACAGGACTTATTGACATCTAGTTCTAATAGAGGCGAGTTGGGTGAAAATATATTTCATTCAGGTGATACGTTAGCTCAGTGGTTAGCACTGCTACCTCACAGTGCCAGGGAGCCGGTTTGATTCTACCCTTGGGTGACTGTCTGAGTGGGGTTTGCACATTCACCCTGTCCCTGCATAAACTTCCTCCAAATGCTCTGATTTTCTCCCACATTCCAAAGATGTACAGGTTAGGTGGATTGGCCCATAGTTTCCAGGGACATGTAGGTTAGGTTGATTAGCCATGGAAAGTGCAGGAATAGGATAGAGGGTGGGTCTGGTGGGGTACTCTTGGGAGGATGGGTGTAGACTTGATGAGCCAAATAGCCTGCTTCCACACTGTCAGGATTGTAAAGCAGCCCTTGTTTATTCAAAATACAAATTCAGTTTTTACTTTTTTCTCTGCTTTCTGCTCCACAGACATGAGTTAAAATCCCACCAAAGGAGTTGGTGAAATTTAAATTCAATTTATACATAAATTGGGATAAAACACCATTGTAATCAATAATGATTGCAAGACTTATAGATTGCTTGGAAAATCCATTCATATCAAAATGTGGATTTTGATAATGCAAACTACAAGGTAAAACTTGATTCTGTAATTCCATTCTAAGAATTGAACTAGCAATTTATCATTGCTGACTCGACAAAAATCCACCTATAAAACCTGTAAGGATTCAAGGATCTATAGTCACCATGTGAGATTGTAGAATTTTATTCTATTTTGGAGTTTGAAGAATTATATTATATTTTGCTCAAAAACTGCACAAATCCATGTAAGATTCTGTGAATCCCTCTTTTAGATTAGAATCAGTCTGAACATTGGGGCACAGAGAGTCTCACACAGGGCACCTCACACCTTCAATGCATTATCTGAGCCAACATGCACCTATTGTTAAAGTTCACTTGAGAATGTAACTTTAAAACAAAGTTCTGGGATTTACATATGAAAGAACTGAAACAAACATGGTCATCCTAAAAGATGAGACACTTAACAAACAATCCAGGCCTTTTTCAATATATATTTTCAGTTGCATCACACTGTAAACCTTTGCTAGAAATTCTGTGTCTTGCAATCTTATACTCTACAACCAACTGATGAAGGAGCAGCGCTCCGAAAGCAAGTGCTTGCAAACAAACTTGTTGGACTATAACCTGATGTTATGTGATTTTTAACTTGAGCATGAGAGAAAGTGATACCATAATACATGTAGGAAGAGAATTTTTAAAAAATGTATTGCTCACAAAATACATGAAGAATTGGAAGGGTGTAGTTCCATCTGAATTTAGATTATTTTGAATAAATTTGAATCAGTCTAATTTGAAATTGTTCCAACAGCCACTTCAGATTCCACCCTAATTCTTTGCTGAACGCTTTTAACATTTTCTTTAGGCCTTTAATATCTCAATGGGGATTAACCTCCATTATCTAAGCATTGGGCTCACCTTACTTTATATTTTTGTCTACAAAAGCAAATGCTAAATTTATCATTACAGCCATATCATTCATGTAAAACAAAAACACAAAAAAGTGTGAGGATTTCATTCGTAGTCATTCAAACACTTTAATCCAGATGGTGTAATTGGTGTTTATCGTAACAGAGTTGTTACTTCTGTGCATGTTTGAATTCATGTGAAGAACTCACATTCAGAAATGTGTCATGGCTTGTTCATTTGCGATAGCTCATAATGTTTGTGGAGCTATTGTGGATAAATCCAGACACAAGAGTGCATATGAAGGGGTGAAATATGGCTATTTTAACAGTGCATCATCTGCCAATGTCCTCCCAGCAGCGATCACACATACTGTTCAGCTGAAGGTTGATCCAGTCGTAACTGTAGACGTGCATTTGGCTCAACCAGCAAAATGTATCAATTTCTTTTCTGGAACAAGATCCAAAATATGATATGTCAAATGCAAGGTGATCTCAGAAATCATGCGTTCACATAGATAGTTCTAAATTCCAAAATGGACACCACTGTCCTGGTAAGGTGTTTTACCTTTGACCAAGTTAATAGACAAAAAAAAGCCATCATGTGATGTGTCTATAATGTGATTTTTCAATTGTGCAACATGAATTCCAATTATGATTCAAGAAATGTCATTTAAGAAGAGCTAAAATTATAGAAACACAATTTTCTGCAGTATATCAGATGGCATTTACTTATACTGTCCTGACAAAACATGGTAAGACTTAAATTTAGTCTTTATGCATTACTGTGTGGATCTGTAATGCTGCACAAACATGAAAGTGCTTATCAAGTTCATTGTGACAAAGGAGTCTCTTTATTCATGTATTAATATCTATGATTTACATTTGTTTTGTTTAACCTGCCTACAAGTTAACCAGAATTGTTGTAACGTGATATTAAAATCTCAGATTCTTTTTTTATCTCAAAGCTGAAATTGCAGCAGTGTTCCAGCTTTGGTTCTGTGATACTACTCTCACTCAGGATTTGTAAACGATTTTAGGGTTTGAGCACTTAAACTAGGTGACTCTTCAATGCAGTACTGGGGAACTGTTACCTTATCACAGGTACCGTCTTTTGAATGAGATGTTCAACAAACACTTCAATGATCCTTTGAGGTGGATGCGAAACATCTTATGGTACTACAAAAGACTAGCAGTGTGAAATTCCCCCAGTTTCCTCACCAATATTTAGCCTTTAACAACATTACTAAAACAAACAGATTATCTGGTCATCAATATCATTCTTTGAGATCCTTACTACATGCAAATTAGTTACGGTCTTCCCTGCATGAGAAGAGAAATCTCATTTCAAAACCATTTTGACAAATCTCGACATAAATGAAAAGTAAATAAATAAATACAAGTTTCTGTTAATACACACTGACGTAATCTTATATAAAGTCAAAATACAATTATTTGTCAATATACTGTACTCAATCATTGGCAGATAGATGAGAGGGAAAGACCAATGTAGCATTGTTTCAAAAATGTTTTAGCTACCCTGAAGACCAGCCTGAAGGGTCAGATAGATGAGTTGGAAAAGAGAGGAGTGATCAAGCATGTGCCAATTTCTAGTAACTGGATTAGCAGCATGGTAGCAGTGAAACAACCCAGCAAGTTAACAGTATGCATCCATCCAAAGGATCTCAATAAATTTCTGAAGAGATCTCACTACCCCCTGAAAACCATCCAAGGAGTTTGCCACAATTCACATAGCCAAAAGTTTTCACTACCGTGGATGTGAAGGAAGGTATTGGCATGTGAATCTGGATGTTAACAATATTGTCTCAACTACAATCTGGATCCCTTCAAGGAAGACAGATGGTTGCACATGCCATTTGGCATTTTCACAGTTCCAAAGAAATATCAATGTGGACAACATGAGAATGTTACTGACCTCCCTGAAGTGGAGGTTATGGTGGATGATCTACAAGTTTATGGATGTGGAGATATCGTGCAAGAAGCCATTACTGAACCTGATCATAACCTGGTGTGATTATAAGACAGAGCTTGCTAAATGAACCTGAGGCTGAAAAAAAAAAGTTCCAATTAAATATGCCCAAAGTCAAATACATAGGCCTATGCACTGACAGCAAAGATTCTTTGTCCACATCTCAGGAAGGTGAGAACTACAGCAGTGATGTGATGACTAATAACAGATGCAAAACCAATGCAATGATATCTCAGTTATTTGGCAAAATTGTTCCCCAATTGATCACTTTAGTGTAAACCATTCCACCAAATTGCAGCCAAGGATGGGCAGTGGTTTTAGAGCATGAAGCAGAAAGCTGCATTCTCTAAAGTCATGGAACTAGCAATGGCAACACCACTGCTAAAATACTATGATGTAAATGATGAAATAAGACTGCACTGTGAAACCAGTGAGTTAGGACTTGGAGAAACCCTAAAATAAAACTGCTTGCAATCATATCTAGGTCATTAACACATACCAAATGATATTATGCTCAGATTAAGAAAGAGTGCACGGCAATTACTTTGGTTTGTGAGCATTTTTATCAATACCTACTCGGAAGAGACAGCGTGAAAACTGAATCTGACCGTAAGTCACTTCAAAGCATTCTCTTCGAGCTGCTACCATCCACTTCAAAGCATTGGCAAAGAATGCCACTCTGATTATAGAACTGCCAGCTGGACATGACATTCAAACAAGGGATAGCAGATTAATACTGCAGACATGCTGTCAAGGGCAGTGTCCCAGTGCAGAAAGTATAGGATGTTATAACAGTCTGATTCAACATGTAACAGCAGCTCAACATGTTCTAGAAATCATCAACCTTAAAAATCAAGCTTCTTGCCTAGAATCAAGCATTTTACCCAACAAGATGTAACTCTACAAGAACTGCAAGAAATAATGCCCTGAAAGCATCAAGTTGCTATAAGAGCATAGTGGGCATGCAAAGATGAATTAATGGCATATTGTACAAAGGAAATAGATTCATTAATCCTAAGCAGTAGAGGAGAGAGATACTAAAGTACAAATTTTCAGGTTCTAAACTAACTGAGCCTAAAATATCATGGGTTGGATTTTCCCAAGAAGGGCAATCATACTCAAGGTTGTCAACCCATTATATTTCTTACATTCAGAAACAGCTTCACATTTCTGGCAGGGGATTCTGAAGACCGCTCCTTCAGAAATGCAGACTGTATGTGACAGATTGTCCATAGTGCACCTCTTCATCAGGTGGTTGCAGCGCTCTGAAAGCTAGTGCTTCCAAATAAACCTGTTGGACGATAACTTGGTGTTGTGTGAACTTTGTCCACCCCAGTTCAACAACGGCACCTCCACATCATCATCACCAGTGTTAGGCAGCATGGTTTTGTGCAGGGAAGGCCACGCCTTACTAATTTAATAGAATTCTTTGAGGAACTAACCAAGTTAATTGATGAGGGAAGGGCTGTAGGTATCATATACATGGACTTCAGTAAGGCATTTGATAAAGTTCCCCATCGCAAGCTGTTGGAGAAAGTGAAATTACATGGGGTCTAGGGTGTACCAGCTAGATGAAGAGAGAACTGACTGGACAACAGGAGACAGAAAATAGTAGTGAAAGGGAGTTTCTCAAAATGGAGAACTGTGACCAATGGTGTTCCGCAGGGATCTGTGCTGGGACCACTGTTGTTTGTGATATACATCAATGATCTGGAGGAAGGTATAAGCAAGTTTGCAGATGACACTAAGATTGTTAGAGTAGCAGATAGTGAAAGGGACTGTTAGAGAATGCAGCAGAATATAGATAGATTGGAGAGTTCCTTAGCGAAATGGCAGATGGAGTTCAATCCGGGCAAATGCGAGGTGATGCATTTTGGAAGATATAATTCTAGAGCGAACTATACTGTAAATGGAAAAGCCCTGCGGAAAATTGTTCAGTTCCATTGTACCCTGAAGGTAGTAATGCTGTTTGATAAAGTGGTCAAGAAGGCATATGGCATGCTTTCCATCATTGGACGGGGTATTGAGTAGAAGAGTCGCAGGTCATGTTACAGCTAGATAGTACCTTGGTTCGGCCACACTTGGGATACTGAGTTCAGTTCTGGTTGCCACATTACCAGAAGGATATGAATGCTTTGGAGGTTCACCAGGACATTGCCTGGTATGGAGGGTACTAGTGATGAAGAGAGGTTAAATAGATTAGGATTATTTTCATTAGAAAGCTGGCAGTCAAGTAGGGACTTGATTGAGGTCTACAAAATCATGAGAGGTGTAGACAGAGTGGATATCAAGAAGTTTTTTTTCCCAGAGTGGGGGACTCAATTACTAGGTGTCACAAGTTCAAGGTGAGGGGGGAAAGAGTTTAGATTAGATTACTTACGGTGTGGAAGCAGGCCCTTTGGCCCAACAAGTCCACACCGACCCAGACCCATTCCCCACATTTGCCCCTAACACTACGGGCAATTTATCATGGCCAATTCACCTGACCTGCACATTTTTGGAGGGTGACAGGAAACTGGAGAGAATGTGCAAACTCCACACGGTCAGTCACCTGAGGCAGGAATTGAACCCAGGTCTCTGGCGCTGTGCGATAGCAGTACTAATCACTGTGCCACCGTGAGGGAGATATGCATGGAAATTTCTTTACGCAGAGGGTGGAGGGGGCCTGGAACATGTTGCCAGCGCAGGTGGTAGAGGCAAGCATTTATGATGTATCTGGATGGATACATGAATAGGCAGGGAGCAGAGGGATACAGATTCTTGGGAAACAGGTGACAGCTTTCGATAGAGGCTCTGGATTAGCACAGGCTTGGAGGGCCAAAGGGCCTGTTCCTGTGCTGTAATTTTCTTTGTTCTTAGTTCTTATACTGTAAGGTAAATATCCAGCAAACCAGACAACAGCCACTTTGACATTGAAAGAAAGGCAAAAAACTGCTGTAAATCTTAAATGAAAACAGAAAGTGTTGGAGAGAAGAGCGGTATCAGACTCAAAACTTTAACTCTGTTTCTCTCTCCACACATGCTGCCAGGCCTGCAGGATTTCACCAGAACTTCTTATTTTTACTTGAGCCACAGCCACAGTGACAGCTCTTGTGAATGGATAAGTGCGAATGGTATGGTATGTGTGAATTTAGTGTACCAGCGTTCTATATATGCAAATGTCAGGTGGAAAAGTGGACCAGATACATGATGGAGCATTTCGGTTAAATTGTGGTGGACAAGGGGAATATTGTGTCCTGTGGTGGAAGGTTGTTTACTGGGATGAGGGGTGTTTAAGGTGGGAGGGGGAGACATATGTTAGGTACCTTGAAGAGATGGAGGTGTCACATCCTGGGTTGGAGGAGGATATAATGTCATTGAGGGAGTGGGCTGCTGGGTCCAGTGGCAAGTATTAGGGTGTCCTTGGCAGCGAGAGGGTTGTCAGGTCCCAGGCAAGCGGTGAGGTAGTGGTGTTGGATTCTGGGTGGGGGTGCAGGTGGGGGGGTCATGGAATTTGGGGAGATAATGTGTTGTCTTTTAATTTCACTTTCCCTGGTCCATTGGGTTTACTTTGGATATCAATAACCCAAGACAGTTCTAATAAAGAAAATTGGATATATTCCAAAGTACACTCCAAAAGGTACTGCAACAATCTCCCCTATAAAACACTCCCAGCACAAGTGAATCCATTTTCATGGATGTGTCTGAGGATCAGACCAAAACAGGTGAATTAGCCTGTTCTGTTCCAACTGCCAGCTGCTGATCAGACAACCTCCTGAATTAGCTAACTGTACTCTGAGGTATGTATACTTACACTTTCCATACACACTGTCTTTGTACTCAAATGCCAACAGTATCCAGACTTCAGGAAATGATCAGTTTGACAACTGGTTAACATCATAAAAGTGTTATGTTTTCCTCAGCTGGTTTGATCAATTAATTCATGACAACTTGCTCTTGTCTCCCTGGAAAGACATTTGTCTCTTGGACTTAATTTCTAACCTCAGGCCAACTCATTCAGGTTTCTCATACAAATTATTTCTTTGCAGGTTTTGAATCATCTAATCAAATAATATCTGCACAGCACAATTCTGTGTTCAGATATACCCTGTTAACAAATGCATCGTTCACCTTATAACATTTGATTCATTGTGTCTGTTTCAAAATAAGACTCCATCTTTTAGATTTCCTGTGACAATAAGTCCATTCCTGCTCAGGTACAATACTTGATATAAACATACATGCATTCTGTCAGCAAAACACAGAATCTCATTAAAACCAACGGCCTTTCAAGTCATTTGCTTTATATGTTTTTCCTTTCTCATTTCAATTAACCAGCAAATTTTGGTTTAACATCTTCAAATGGGGGAGAGGTTTAGATGGAGGTGTCGGGTACATTGGGTGGGAAGGTTAATAGTTACCTGGGTGTTAGACCAAGTTTTAAATTGCCTGTTTCCTGGGTAACTATAGTCTTAACTGCAGCTGAACTCTTCAAATTCTCCAATTAAAATGGATACTTTTGGTGGGTTCCAGGCCTAGAGAAATTGCCCAATGGAATCTTCAATTTCCATTACAGAATTCTGTCAGAGTCAGCTACTTCGGGAATTGCACAAAACCCACAATCCTCAACTCCACCTGCTCTGCAGCAAAGGCTTTCCAGCTATTGGAAAATTTGGGTCATGTCACAGCTCACATTTCCACCTTTAATCCCTGAAGTCAATTTCACAGGTGATAATACGGACCACATGTACACTCATACAATTATAAAATACACATCTTCAAACTTGAAAATCAAATTTGTACTTTTGGTACACTACAAAATTAGTATTGAACATTGAGTAAGCATGGTTATTATGCAAAATAAATACGTCAATTCATTTAAACTAAAAAAAACTTACTGGAAACTACAAGGAAATGGATTGGCACATGCACAATCTTCTATTAGCTCTAATCTGACAATCAGAGCAGACACAATACACAGAAATCCAATGTGAATTGTCGAGTGTGCCAATACATGCATTCAGCAGTCAAGAAGTGACTTGGTATAATTATCCAGCCTGTGAATAACTGGTATTTCATTGAATAAAGTGCTGCTATATGAATGCTGTAATTAAGTGCCTCAGTCATGGTATCCATTAATGAGTGTGAAAAGCATTTCAAATCTGCAGGTATAGATATTGTATGAAGAAAAATATCTGCCGCCGCATCCCTACAATCAAGTGTCCATTGAGCGTCACCATCAGGGCTTGCATCTTTATAACAGCTAATAGAAATGATCAGAGATTTGTTCTGAACATTAGGAGCCATATTGCAAATAAGATGTCAACAGCTTCATGACAGCCAGTTTCTTCATGTTGTTAGATCAATATTCAATGTAGAACAGGGTTTCAGATTTTAGGAAAAGCTATAAATAGACATAATCAAAAATGTTATGGAAAAGAGTGTTTTCTGCTTCTTGACCAGTGCTGGCATCTGTTAAATACAACAGACCATGTGATCAAATAGGTGGAGAAGATAATACAGACACAATTCAACTGAATCCTAAACACCAGTTAATTCAGCATGTCTGGAGTTGCAACAGGAAACTTGTGCTGAAGGATTTTCATTCAGACGTCTGTTTGGAGAGTGAATACTGCTTGAAGAAATGTATTTGTATTCTGCAACTGGTATATTGTGTTTTGCTACTGTCATGTGACCTTTGATGCTGTTGCTTTTGATATTGAGCCATGAAGGCAGAAGCTGTGAAAGTCTGCATGTGGAACAATCCTGTGTGTGCTGGCAAATGAACAGCACCATCAATGACCCTGTGACGGCAGAATATTCGACAGTAAAGATGGCATGGTCACGTATTTAAAGGACTCTAGCTTCTTATGATATAATGCAGCTGTGTCTAGCAGGAACCCTGGAGTCTGTGACAAACTATCAGATACCTGACACCAACCATCAACAACTGGATGCCACCTGCTGGAGACTATCCTCATCTGTCACTGAATGTCCTTCATCTGTCAGACAACACAACCGATCCTCAGCCTCTCAGTGAGAAGCTTTCTGCCTGAGACTAAGGAACTATGCCAGCCTCAGACAAATAGTTGATATGCTTGGATAAGGCAAGAAGTCTTCTTGCTCAACAATGAGAGAAAGAGACCTTTCAAAAAATGAGACAAGGCAATTTGGAGTTGGCAAAGAAAGTCAGCAGTTGAGATAGTGTCTGGACAGTCTAAGCACAATGCCACAAGCAGGTCAAAGACTATAAGACATCGGAACAGGAGTAGGCTGTTCAGCCCCTCAAGCCTGATCTGCCATTCAAAAGGATCATGACTGATTGACACTCCACATATTTCCTCCCTTTCTTTCAAAGTTTGTGATTCTTCTGTTGAACAAGAACCTATCTATCTCAGCCTTAAATATACACAAGAACCTTCTCCAATCAGCCAAACCTCAAACCTCTTTGCTGGACCAGCAACTGGGTAAGTGTGATGGTTTGGATACCGGTAAGGCAGACCCCATCATGTTAGTGTCAATAGTTGAAGTCTGTAGCATCTCCAAGCAAAGAAATAACTGAAGTTCAGTCAGAGGGATGGCCCTGCCATCTTGCACAAAGTAACTCGGTATGCCAATAGCCAAATACATTGTGGAAACCATGCAATATTATTACGTGTTCTGTTTGTTCCAGTGTGGTCAGTAATATCATTCTCCTGTCTTTTGACAAGAGAAAAGGGCTCAGATTACTTCGGAGAAAGCAGGGATCGATGATAGCATTCTGTTCATCATTATCCTGACTCCAATACAGCAGGAGACATTACAGTTGGAAGATACCAGGATGGCCATTCCGTTGCAGGATCTGAGGCCAAAGGTCAATCAGATAAGGGTCAGTTACTTTAGAAACAGTATGGGCAAAACACCAGGTGAACATGTGTTGTCAAATTAACAGGCATAACTTTGAACTGATGACAAGTATGTGGATTCATGTTTGAAGGTTTCAGTCAGTCTGATCATTCTGTATTCTTACCTAGATCAATCACAGGACTACAGACCTACCATCACCAGTCCACATCAGAGGAGAAGGAAGAGTCCTCAGATGGTACAATGTCCCATCTTTGTTCCACATGCTTCACCAGCTCAGGCACTGTCACCTTTTTTTAGCACATGCTTAGGAGTAGATTCAGGCTCACAACTTTGGTTTGGGAACCACACACATATCTGACTAGTTGTCAGAGGCCAGTGTGGAAGGACAGTGAAAGGCTAGGCCTTTGCTGAGCCTCAGTCTAGTAAAGTGCCTCTGGAGATATCCATGAGATGTGTTATGGACCAGAACAAACCCCTCAATGTGTCAGAGAGATAGTCTAGACACTACCATTTTTTTATTTTATAGGCAAGTGCTGGGTGTTGCATTCCAGATGCAATTCAATTGGTCAAGCTATCAGGCTTGAAGGAAAACACACTTTATTAATACACTCTAAATTGTTAACTAAAGAAAAGTTTGTAATAACTCTATTGGAAAACTTAATAGAATGATATATTATTTAACTACTAAAGAGCAGCTGTTCCAGTATCATAACATCATATAAACACACCTTTGGTAAAGGCAAAATCAGTAACATAGATTGTCTCACATGCAACTCTAGCTGGAAGAGAACCCCACCTTTTATTAATAAAGAGACAGAGAGAGATTAGCAACTTTCACAACCCCAACAGTTACTGAAAATTAAACTAAAAATCCTGAATCTGTTGGAGCATGACCCAACTCATTCAGGCTGCTTCTATTGTTCCAACCTTTAAAAATAAATCTCCAAGACCTCACAAACTATTTACTTTACTGGCTTTGCGTAGACAGTTTACACCTCTGCCTCAACCTTCCTTCATAAAAAAAGAACAAAATACACCTCTTAAAGTCATAGTATCATCACAGATGGCAAATACCAGGCATGTAACTTGAAATAATTCACAAGATACCCACACTCTGGTTTGGTTAGTGAAAATGTCTATTCAGGTCATGAAAGATTTGATTGTCTCACATTTGCAGGCATAACCTTGGGATGATTTGCAATTCTCTCTGAGATCCACTTCCAGCAGATTAGTCAGTGACTGCCAAAAGATATGTACAGACCTGCATGTCATTATTTCGTTCATGCACTCAAAGAAGCACCAACAACAACTTATCAAGGCTTCTTCAACATTGTATCCCCAAATCTCTGATATTAACCATCCAAATGGATGAGGACAGCAGGCTGTTGGGAAAACCACTTCTAAGTTCCTTTCCAACTTCACAGATCATTCTTTCTTGGAGATTTGCAACTATTCTTTCACTATCACTGGGAAATCCTGGATCTACCTAATAACACAGAGAGAATATCTTTGACAAGGGACAGCAGCAGTTCAAAACATTGTCTTTCCACCAGCTTCTCTTTCAAGATGTACTAAAGTGTTTTAAAGATAATGAGACACTTCCGATATGTAGTCACTGTTGCAATCTATAAAATATAGCATTCAATTTGTGCTCAAAAGTTAATGAAATGAATAAGATCAGAATATATATTTAATGTATTGGTTGAGAGATTAATATTAATCAGGATATGAAGAAAATTGCCCTAACTTTGCTTTCACTTTAAAGGGCAACTAGTGTTTGATTTCTCAGTTCAGCTAAACAATGGTACCTCTGACAATGTCGAAATGCCTCAATACTGCACTAGTAGAATTTTAGTCTAAGCTATGTGATGATTGGGAACTAGGACACAGATTCAACAGTTCTCAGTAGCTCCCCTTACACATAGCATTACATCACATGTTCACTTCAACAGCGTGACATCATGCCCCTTCTCTCATCCCCTTTTTTTTCAAAGTCCATTTCTACATCACATATTCAATTAACTTCCCTTCAAATTCATCCATGCTCACAGTCTGAACTATTCCACATAATAGAAGGAATCCTCTCCTGAACTTATTAGTTAATTATTATATTTTAATTGCATCTTCACCCAAATTGTGGAAGCACATTACCCCAATATGTAGAGTCCCTATATCCAGATCAGGAACCCCAAGACCATGCCCCAATTGCTCCAGAAGTATGTAATAACATCTCTGAACAGGTTGATGAGAAAAATGCTGAGACCACATGTCAGGTTTCACAAGCTAGGCATTGGAACATGCTGTGAACTGAATTACTATGTACAGCAAGTTTATGCTGTCAGATTTAATAAATTATACCAAATGTCTGCTTTACGTCCAGATTACAAGTAAGTCTCAGGTATCATTAAGCTGTACAACCTAATAGTATTGTCAGGAGAAAAGTAGTAAATGAATTGTTATAAAGTAACTTTAAATAATCTTTGAAGCTACACCACAGAAAAATTACAATCATGCAGATTCCAAACAAAGAAAGCACTGGCTGCTCCTTCTCTCCTCAGTTCCTTCAAAGTACCTACTTGCAACACGTAATGAGTGTGTATTAAAACCTTTGTCTAGATAAATTACACTATTGTTTTTTGGGCTGGAGCCCATGAAATCTTGTTTCCATTGAGAGAAATATGCCACACTACATTTTTACCCCATTTTCTCACCCCACAATTTCCAATCACATCTTTACAGCAATGCTTCATTTGCATAAGATTGAAATTTTCAACTGCAATATTTAATTTTTCACTACTTATAGAATCAAATGAAAAATTGCTTCCAGGCATGTCTTACTCGTTTTAATGAGCCTAATCCATGCAGGCAGTACAACCCACATTAATTCTCCCATAAAATATGTATTATTTAACATGTAACTCCTAAAATGTAAAACAGATTTGTAAAGGTAATATAACCATCTATGACAGTAGAGTTACAAAATATTGCTTTGGGACTCGCTTATTCCTGTAACTCATGTTTGAAAGTCCAAGTGAATCACATTCTCCCACTGTTTCTATGTCTAGTCTCACTGGAACAACATCAAATTGAGAATGTTCTCGTTAACTTTTTGAGTAACATAGGAGCATTTGTTGAGCTATAACAAATATCTACAATCAGCATAATTTGAGTACAATTATCTCCTGATTCACAAATGAATACCGTTCCTAAACCAACTTTCTCACAGTGTCTCAAGTTCCCAGCATTATGGTAGTTATCCAGTCACTTCAAACGACATGACTAAGTCATCAGTATAACAATTCAATCTTTAACATTGGGCATGCAAGCAAAACAGAGAAATGCTCCAGATCAATGATGATCAAACAGCGGCAAGATTTCAAACAAGAATACCATATATACTTAGGTAAAAGTCAAAATCTTTCGACTTTTAAGGATACGTTTATAGGGTCGGGTATTACATGGATACGACATTTAAGGGGCTGAAATTCATGACACAGTCTAAACTATTGTATCGTTAGCAGAATCTCAATGATCTCTAATAAATAAACAATAAAAACATAACAAATCATGGTAATATGACTGTATTCCACATGCGCTACAGGGGAACTGAGCTCAGCTGAACTGCACATGAAGGGAGGTTGTCACCTGACTCTGACCTGATGCATCTTAAACCTGCGAGCCAAATTAGTGTGAATTATACCTCAAAATGCATAATGGCAAAAAAAAGTCTATTCCTCATCGTAACATTTATGCACCTTGACTCACAAATGTTGATCTGTTATCTGGGAACTAAAGTCGACTTTTATATAAGATATACCGAAAATTCCAGATATTTTTGGCCAAAACTAGAGGGTCAACTTTTACATGAGATTGACATTTATCCAAGTATATACGGTAGTTCAGGCATGTCAGAGTTAAAATATTTTAGAATTAAAATTTTCAGGTAGATAATGAATAATTCACATCTACTTACCTCAAAGTAAAACCCTAAAATAACTTCAAAATCAATATGCAAGGAAACATTGGAAGTACCTTATTAATAGTGTTCATAAAATAATGACTATTTTAAATACATTTAAAATTATATTGTTGCCATGGAAACGTATATCTTAAAATTTGCCATTTCTGTAAATGTTAAAACCTGCAATATTATTTGTTGGAGCAAGGCCTGGAAGCTGCAGCTTGATGAATAGAATTTCAAAGCACTATACATAAAAGCTGGTACATGTATAGAATCATGTGTTATCTCTGCATTGTGCTGTAGTATAAAACATATATAAAAGGTAGCAAATAAATATAACTGTCATTTAAAATCTGAAATTATTTCCTCCTTAAAGCTCTTGGTGCTTGTTATTGAAATTATTTTGAAACACATGCCGAACAAAAATCTATCAAAGATGAGGAGATAATATTAAGATAAAATCAGCCATGTGATATGTTGTACAATTCAGAGGTCTGAATGGCCTGCACCTGTTCAAGTCTGAATAACTTTAGTTAACATAAACTAAACTGTAAGAAATGTTTGTCCAGTCACTCACATGCACAGGTAAAATTTTAAGTAGGCTCACAGAACCGCAGTTTCCAAAGTTTGATTTGGGTTTAGACTTGATTAGATAGCAGAAACTACAGTTGACCTCAGCATTCCTGAACTATAGCTGCAAATTAAATGTAATATTTTGTTGTGCAAAACCTATTCATTTAAGGTGTGTGACACCTTCAGCTATTTTAATGTAGCCACATACACAGTGTTACGTTAAAGGGCTGGATTTGGTGCTCAGATGGAACAAGAGCTCCTAGTTATCATGCAGTTATGCAACTGAGAGGGAATATCATGTGCATGTTGAGTAACACTCAGCTTGAGGATGCTCATTCTCAACAATTCAACAAGGTGCTGACATACTCCATCAAGAATCACACATGAGCAATCACCAGTTGGCAGGTGAGAGAAGGCCACCTTGGCACAGAATAGCAACAAAGCAAGTTACCACTTGGTTTTGAAGGACAGGGTTGTGCACATGTGGTGGATGTGGAGATGACAGTGAGATAAGGATTGATAATCATTGCAACAAAAAAAAAGACAGCTGCAGTACAGTTTTGCCCAGCAATAATAAAATGGGTCAAGCTAGTTGGTAACAAACCAGTTAGTGACTCTAAAGTACTGAACATGAACAAACAAGATCATTACTCCTCTCCTTTTGAAACTTTTCCCATTTTTATATGGTACATTCACTAAAACCAAAATTCAGGAATTGGGGTAAATCTGCTTGGATGGAGGGCTATATATAATTCCGTAACTACCTAATATTGATTAATTATAACAGAGCTTCAAATTAGTATAAAAATTCATGGAAATACTGGTAGAACAAGAAAGAAATTTCTTAGGCAATATCTCGGAAAGTGTTTGCCTGCTGGTATAAATTTACTTATGAGCACAGTCTATTTTCAAACTTGTACAGAGCTAAATATATGTCATTTTTAAGATCATGTGTCTTCTTAAAAACTAGAAGGGTGACAATGTAAAAATATAGCAATATGATATATGGGGCAATCTGGCTAGCACGTACTAATGAACAGTTTCTGAACTCTTCAATTGCTATGCTTATCACTCCAAAAAAGAAAATACATAACTAAGGGAAATAGTGAAATGGAAATAATCCTGTAATCATGTTGAGGGATGAATGAATGTAAAGTGTGAGAAACGAATTGCAGATTTTGGCCTGAATAGAGGCCATTCCCAGAACTCCACAACATTGTATATTATCTCTGAGTTTGTTCTTGCAATAACGAAAGGCTTGATGTACAGTTTTATTTTTCAATGTAAACTACAGCTTTGTGCCCACAGTGGTTCAACCACAAAGTTTCTGATCCTTGCTGTGCAATTCTATGGAAAGTGTCATGGAATGCTGCATGTGTCCAATAGTTTATTTTTATTTCAGATCTCCAGTGTCTGTAATATTCTGCTTTTATTCAATAGAGAAAAACTGACTCCTCATCCTGCCAAACTTTGTGCACAGTAGACAGAATTATAGTCTCTTTTTTTAACCTTCTTTAAAATCTATTGATGTTGTAATAACAGCAAAATGTACTTAACTCGATTAGTGGAATGAGCCCGGAGATATTACTGCCACCTAGAAGTCAAAAGATCCTTGGTTTGAAGCCCACTGCAAACAGTGCCAGCAGTTAGAGATGAGAGCTACAGCTTAATTCTAGGTTGACACCTGCAGATTCCTTGAGGAACATTACAATTCAGCAAGATGCCTTCAGAATCATAATTGTACATGGTGTCAACACAGGTTCCTCTTATCTAATTGTGGACTCCCTTGCTGCGACTTTGGTATCGTAGCATGGAGTAGACAAAATGTAATTGCAATTTTCAACACACTACATTGTTCCCCTTCTTTGTAAATGACAGACAGCATGTTTCAGTTGCTCGTCTCCAAAAGTATAAATAATAAATTTAAGCATAACTTGAACCTTCAACTTCAGCAATAACATTATTGCTTATTCTAAATTTTCTATTGATTTAACAATGCTTTCTGTCAAGCATAATGAAATGAAAAATCTGTTCAGTAGCTGAAAATAGTTTACTTTGTAAGTATGATGGACATTTTCTGTCACTGAATAGACGATCATCTAAAATAGGGTATACTCTCATTGAATTTATCTTCATCTAAGACATCAATGTCTAAATCAAATTCAATGCTTACAAACCATGTATCAGTGCTCTGTCAAATGACATATTGCGATTGATCATCTGTGACCTATGCTTAGCATTGATCTTTGACACTTTTATATTGGTCATTAACAAATAGTTAGATGTCACACAGTATTATTTGCTTTCCAACATGACTGCACTTTACCTGAGCACTTCATTACCTGGTTTTAATGGTGCAGCTCTAAATTTTATGTTTTGCTCTGTATTTACTTTCATTCAATCCTCTGTTCTCGAACAAATTCAAATACATACTTATCATTACCTTTGTAAGCTCTCTCAAAAATGTATGCATTAAGGATATGTAAAAATTACTGTGGCTGGACAAGAGGCCACCCTATAATTGTGAAGGAAGAGGTAGACCTCCTGCTTCCATAACTTTCTCACAGCTGTAATTGTACATACCACTTTCCGCAAGATACACACGAATCTCCTGGCTTCTCCATTAGTGCTTGGTCAATGTGATGCTAATATCTTGATCACATCTTTCCAGATTAATTATTTCAGAGCTGTCATACAAAGTTTCAATGCTTTGTTTGTTGCTGCTTTGATGCCAACTGGTTCCAACATAAATTTGGAGATGTGTTTCAGCTGAGTTAATTGAAATGTTGTGTGGTAACCTTTTCTTCTTGTTTAGAAGGGATGTTGTGAGAGAGAGTCTGCTGGGTTGAGCTTGCCAGGCAATTATGTGGATCATGTGTTCTTGTAACTTAAGTATCCAATGTTCTATTTAAGTGAACGGTTTGCATTGTGGATTGTTCAATAAGCTATTATGGCATACAATCAGTTATTATTTCAAACATGCTTATGTACAAAAAGAAATTTTGCCATTGAATGTACTTCTCTGTCTGACAGTAATGTTTCTCTCCAGGCATTAGTGGGTTGCTTGGCATCATGTTGATTGACTGATTACCTTCATCTTCTTTTTCACAAGAACTGTACCCAAGTTAACTGTGCTTGCATCTGAAACTCTGGCAGAAAATGCAGCATTTGTTTATGTGCCACTGAACGAGACTAAGTCTCAACATTCCTAAGAACTTCTCTTGGTTTGCGAGTGTTATAGGGAAAGATTTTCATATCATTCAGATTGGAGGGAATTGGGCAATCCTGAAGCATGTTGAGCATTCAATCTCCCATGGCACTGAGAGTTCTCTTAGTATTTATGAAAGCATCCACTTCCAAACAGTTGATGATCACCATTTAGGTTATGCCTAAATGAGAGGGCAGAAACATATTCAGAGTCATCTGCCTCCACACTGGCTACATTTAGGCATCCTCTTTGCCATGGTGCATGGACGTTTGGTGGTCTTAGGAAAAAAAGTATGAATAAAGTGACTCAGTTTTCTGAAACTGTTCCACTATTTTTCAGTAGCAGAACACTCAGTCAGTGTTGTTAAGCAGTGCTATAGTGAAACATTTTTTGGACAAGTTGCTTTGCTTGTGAGAAGTCTGTTGTTGCTTTGCAGATGGCTTCCTGGTTTATTTGTGGTGAACAATGTTTGCAGCATTTTTAACTTGGATTATGGTGGTTGTTATTGGCAGCTTCAACATCAAAGGCTCTGAGCTCTGAAAGCAATAAGAGTCTTACTAACTCTATCATTTCTGACAGCTTTCTTCCTTTCTCCAGTCTTTTTTTGCACAGTCAACAAAAGACACAACTTTTGCTTTTGTGTGCCTCGAAATGTTGCCAAACCAACCAAAGTCATATTTGAGTCCCAGCTTCCATAAAGCATTGGTCATTTGGCTCATTCACCTGCCATGGTGTGTGGGGATACAATTGTTTCCTACATTGTGTTTTTTTGTGGGGCATGAAATAGTTTGTTAGAATCATTTTTTCTTTTGTTGATTTGCAGTCATTTTCATTTTACACTGGGAAGTCTCAAAAATATCTTCCAAATATTTAGCTGCAAAGTAGAGAAGTAAAACCTTTTTCCTTTATTTACTTGTTATTGAAAAGCATTTTTAATACTTTAAAAACATTCTTGTTTGTTAAAATGCAAATACAGAGAATTCCACCAATTCACATCAAAACATAAAAGTTTGGACATAGTCAATCCATTTGATCAACAATGCAGTGACATCACATGATCAAGGAAGAACTTCTCTGGTAATATCCAGGTTTTTTTTTTCTCTACTTAGATGGCTATTTTTGTAAGGTTAGAGTGTATATGTATGCACTCCTCTGGCCTTCCTGTTAACAATCCAGTACTGAAGCACCTCTTGTGTCAAACAATCACCTACAATTGTATTACTACATGTATAAGGTAGAAAAAAAGACCTTCCACAAGTTTCAATACCTGAGAGAAATGTTACCTCTCCTCTTTCTCACCATCTTCATCATTTGGTGATGTTCTTTTTCATTATTTATTTATGGAATGCTAACTTGGTTGATTGCACCAGCCTTTATAGCTCATCCCTAGTTGCCGTTGGGAAGGCACTCCTGAGTTACTTTCTGAAACTGTGACAGTCAATTTGTTGTAGGTACATGCACTCAGCTGCCCTGTTCATCTAGATGGTTTGGTAGTGGTTTGAAATGTGCTGCCTAAAGAGCTAGGCCAAATTCTGCATTGCATGTTGTAGATGGTACACATTGCTGCTACTGAGCATTGGTGGAGACTGTGAAAACTTATGGATGTGATAACAAACACATGGACTGCTTTATCCTGGATGGTGTCAAGCTTCTTCAGTGTTCTTGGAGCTGCACTTATCCAGGCAAGTCAGAAGTATGCTACCATATTCCTGACTTATGCCACATAAATTGTAGACAGGGACTGGGAAGTCTGGAGGTGAATATTCACTGCAGGAATCCTAATCTCTAAGCCGTTCCTGTAACCACAGTAGTTATGATTATTCCAGTTCCACTTCTGGTCAATGGTAACCCTGGGATTTGATCGTATTATAATTGAATATCAAGGGGCAATAGTTGAATACTGTCTTGTTGGAAACAGTCACTACCTGGTAGTTGCACGGCATGAAGGTTACTTGCCACTTTCCTGTCAAAGCCTTTATATTACCCAGATCTTGCCAATTGGGCAGGGACTTCTTCAGAACCCAAAGAGTCATGAATACTACTAACATTGTGCAATCATTAGCGAGTATCTCCACTTCTGACTTTATGGTGGGACAGAAATCATTGATGAAGTAGCTGAACATATTTGGATGTAAGACACTACCCTGAGAAACTCTTGCAGAGAATTTCTGGAGCTAAGATGACTGACCTTCATCAAACAATCGTTTTCCTTTGTTCTGGGTATAACTCTAACTGGTGCAGAGTTCTCCCATGATTCTCATTGACTCTAGTTTTGATGGGGCTCCATGATGGCACAAAGAGTCAAATATCATGTTATCAAGAGCAGTCACTCTCACCACTCTTGTGGGGCTCAGCTTTTCAGTTTATGTTTGGACCAAGCCTATAACGAAGTCAGGAGCTGAGTGATCCTTGTGGAAGCCACACTGAGTGTCAGTGAGCAAGTTATTGCTAAACAGGTGATACCAAATAGCACTATTGATGACACCTTCAATCACATTATGGATGGTTGACAGTAGATTGATAGGATGGTAATTGACAGGTTGGATTTGTCCATTTTTCTGTATGTACAGGATGGACATGGGCTTTTCTCTACGTTATCAGATAGATGCCAGTGTTGCAGCTGTACTGGCACAGCTTAGCTCATGGCACAAGCCTTCCTTACTATTGACGGAGTGTTGTCAGGGCTGATAGGCTTAGCAGTATCGAATGACTTCAACCATTTACTGATATCACATGCAGTGAACCAACTTGGTTGAAAACTTGTATCTGTGACATTGAGGATGTCAGGAGACCTAGATGGAGCATACATTTGGTACTTCAGGCTGAAGATTATTGTAAATGCTTCAAACTTGTCTTTTGGAATTAACAGTAAGATTCAATAAGGTATATTCAGATTTAGAGCTATTAGGACCACTACAACATGAATTCCTTCCTTTATTTTCCTTCAAGGCTCCCTTTTCTCGTAGATGCATATTTTAATGTGTACAAATGCACAGAACAATTTTTAATACAGCATCCAGCATAATGTGCATGTCTGGGAGGGAATGGTAGAGCTATCAATAACTTCTAACACCAATCATTATAACATAATCAATGTTGCTGGAGACTATAGAAACTTTACGCCACCAGCTAATCTAAAAATGGCTTCAGCAAAATTAGGAGTTTTCACATTGAAATCCCTGTTAGAATTTTTAGTAGCCTGTAAACCCCTCTATTATTTTACACCATTCTGAAAAGATGAATACAAAGATATCAAAATACTTGATTACAGGATTAGAAACAGGAATTTCAATTCCTGAATGGATATTGGGAAAATATTTAAGAACAGAATATAATAAATCATTCACATTATTGAATTTGCTTTACCATTTGTTAGCATTGGAAGATCTTTGTCTTTAAACTCATTTACTTGTTTTTTCTCTGGGTTCTTTAAATTCATTTCCACATAGTTACATTTTATGTATTTACAAAATTTAGTTTACAATTAGTTCTTCCACCTGAAGCCAGAATTGTCATATTTAGAGTCATACAACTCAGAAACACATTTATCAAGTTCATCCATGCTGACCAAGTCTCCCAATCTAAACCAGTCCCACTTGCCTGCATTTGGCCTATATCTCTCTAAATATTTCCTGTTTGTGTTCCCATCCAATTTTTTTTTTCAAATGTTGTAAGCCAATAAAGTAAACAACTTGTGAGGCACTTTTTTAAAAAATTAGAACAATAGAAGCAGCATGAATGGGTCACACAGAAGCATGGTTTTAATTTAGTTTGCAATAATTGTCGGGGTGTTAGAGTTGGCTGTGGAAGCTATTATATATCTCTCTCAGGTCTAGCAAAATTCTTAAGTTTTCTGTTTTTGCCCACATTTGCTATTGGTGTTCTTTTCTGCTGGATTGGCAAAGTATCACATGAGAAACAATCTATGTATCCAGCCAAAATATACCCGGAGTTGCTTTTGCCAAGAATGTGTTTGTAGGACATTATTATATTGGAACAGTTGCTATTTGGTAGTCAAATGATCTCTTATTCTGTTAAGATTTACAACAGTGTTAAAGTTATGCCAATTCTTCCTTCTTCCATGTATATTTTAGCTGGATGTAAGAATAAAGTGTGTTTTGCTTAAAGCTGAGTAGCATGAGCAATTGAATCACATTGGGATCACAGCACCCTACACTTGCCTTTAAATAAGATAAAAGTTAGGGTGTAGGCTATCTCCTTGATATATTTTAAGGGAGTTTGGTCTGATCCATAACATATCATATATGTAAGTTTCAAAATACAGGTATACCATTGATTCACCTTAGAAAGTTTGGACAGTACTCAACATCTAAATCACTTCCAATTTTAGGTTAGTTAAAAAATTACAGTTTCAATCCAACTACTACTATGATTAGCAGAATTCTGTGCCTCATATGGCAGCCTCATTCTGGTATTGTGCATTGTTGTAAGTGTGGGAACTGAAAATAAAATGTAATAGTTGTGCAGAACATGGTACTTTTCTTAGACTACAGTTGAAAAATATCATTAGGGCAGCGCTAGAGGATTCTTACTCTGCACATGAACACATTATATCTGACCTAGAGCTGCTTGATGCCCAGGGTGATTGCTTGATGTGGGAAGTTTCATTTCTTAGTTGTCAGATCCTCACCGCATTGACCAGAAAAGCCAATTAAAAAGAACTTTGAACTTATTTTACACACCAGACCTCTGAGCTTTTCTACTTACAAAGATAGTATTATTTTATTTCGGAGACCCCATTGCCAAATCAGTCAATTGTAGTCTAGGTTGTTTTGAAAAGTGAGTGGAATCACAAAGAACAAAGAACAAAGGACAAAGAACAAAGAAAATGTACAGCCCAGGAACAGACCCTTCGACCCTGCAAGGCTGAGCCGATCCAAATCTACTGTCTAAGCCTAAAGAGAAAATGCTGAAAAGTTTCAACAGTTCTGGCAACATCTGTAAGGAGAGAAAAGAGCTGACGTTTCGAGTTTAACTGATATTTTGTCAAAGCTGCTTTTATTTATAAATTTGTTTTTATCTACTGTCTAAACCTGCCGTCCAATTCCTAAGCATCTGTATCCCTCTGCTGCCCACCTACAATTCAGGAAAACAATTTCTCCTGTGAATACAGAGTGATTCAATTGAAGTAAAAGTCTTATGTCTGGAAAAGATCTTCTTACATTCTTTTATATTAATATATGATGCTTTAGAAAGGGACATACTGAGTAAAAGTGGTAGTGCAGCTTGCTGGCAGACTGATAGAAGAGTTAAGTGTTGCTCATGTCTATATCCCTCTTGTATCAAACTCTCAATCTCAGTGGGTTTACAGGGAGATGCGGTGAAAAAAAAACAAGTATCTGACTTTGTGGAAGAACAAAAGAAGGCATTTCAAGTATGCCATGTAATAAGAGTGACATGGCATCCACTTATACTTAAAGAGTGCAAAGACGTTGTGTCTGACAGGAATGGAGATATGATAAAGCTGGAAGGAAGCAGGAAGAAAGCTATAGGGGACAATAAATAGGAAGAAAATAAAAAATAAATCAATCCAAAAATATGTATTTGCCAAAGAGAAGCTAGGCTATACTTAGCTGTGAAATATGGTAGGTATTTCCCAAGTTACTACCAGCCTAATAAGGGGATGAATCATGTCAAGAACATATTCTGCTTTGACTCATCTTTAATGGTCTTTGATAGGCATTATAACATAACTCGACAGGGAATTAATCATGAGCTGGATATTTAAGTGAAGTGCACAGCAATCTCCACATCTGTCTCATAAAATTGAAGGCAGGAGCAGGTGACTGGGAAAACACTTCCATTCCTTCCAATGGACTAGTTTTGATGTTAAAACTTGGAAACATTAATAAACATGGTTTATCATCACAAATGGTATCACTAAAGATTTTCAAAGCCTTAACTTGTATACTGCGATTCATTGCAATCTATGAAAGTACACAAACAAAATTATGCTGCAGGCTAAAAAAACAGTGTTTAAAAATGTGGCAATTTCCGTTCTCCTTAGGAAGCCAACTCATTTTCTAACAATTGCCAGTCTGATGTCCACACTCTGCAGGAGGCTTGCTCTTCTCTTAAAATCTGACTTTTGAAGCAATTTGCCTTCTCCCCTCACAAACTCTCTTTCCACCTTTAAGAGCCAGCCTGTACTGCACTACTAATTAAATTGTCTCAGTTCCTCAACCCTCCATGTGATTCACCACATACTGTGTTTCTATTTTCTAATTTTATATTTTGTCTAGATACTCTAGGGTTTGCTCTCTTCCCTGAGCAGAGGTGTTGATTTTCCAGCTGGAATCCCTGCTGTAAAATTGTCTGCCATGTTTACAAGGCTGCCTCCTCTGCCAGCTTGCAACAGAATCCTTGGAGTGTTTGACTATAAACAGGATTGTTTCCAGAAGGCTCATGACATTATTATTGCATCTTTAATTGCCAATCATCTATATGAAACATAATGTGCTGCAATAAAAGATTATTCATAACCTTTCCCTCTTAATTCCACCAAATGCACAAGCCTATGTACACTAGATAGAAAATGCAACAGCCAGCTGACAATTTCACCTACATCTGGCATTTATATCAACTTCTCTATGCCCATCATATTACTGAAGTCAATACTCAACAGCAAACAAGGTCAGTATGTTAGCATTTATGTTGTTCACCGATACAAAAATCAACTTTTATATCATTTTGCACTAGGATCATTAAAAAAGCAAGGCTCTACATCAATAGCTCAGCTGGGTTATGTAGTGTGATAAGCAAATGTGTTTTCAGCTCAACTTGGATGGAAATGAAAAATGCAGTATTGCTGATTTAGAAATATCAGTGAACCATCTGGAGGAACCTACCCCAGAACTGTCATACTGAATCTCATCCGACAGGCCAGAATACATTCTTTATGGGCAGCTAAGGTGTATCTTCTGTGAATGATAATAGGTAATAGACTGCAAACAGAATAGGGGCAAATATATATTTTGGTCATGGTAAACTGTACAGTGTCAATGCTACCATGTAGCTGGGGTCATTTTAATATAGAAACACCAGGATTGAATTTCTTATCCTTTCATATTTTGAATCTGGATTCCTGACAATTATGGGAAATGGGTTGTTGAAATTTTCTGGTTGGCAGTTCAATTAAATTGGAATAAAAAACCACACAGAAAAGCATACAAAAAACCCTACAATGACCTAACAACATGCTGTGACTTTTATTCCTGGCATTTGTGATAAAGGGTGGAGATAAAGACATTTCTAGTATACTGCTGTTAACTGTAAGTCTGTTAGTTAAAATGCTGTTATTACTGACTGACAGTCTAGTTCTGTGAAAGTTTTACTGTTGCAAAGGCACCAGCATGACTAATCAGCTCCTTAAAAATATTTATTTCATTTTGCAATTCCTGCAGCTAAGCAATCTAGTACAAAAGACTAGCCACAAAGTAGATACAAATGGATTTGGCTCACACAATTGGAATGTACTCAAAGGACACAGTTCTTCAAATTTCCAAGTCCCAAATTATTTTTAAAAAATAAGGCATTTCAGCAGGGATGAAATTGGTCAAAGACCTTGGACTACACAGGAGAAGGACAGAAGCTGCCAGCTTACTGATCCTTATCACTATTCAGTAGTCTTTGTTCGAGATAAGTGCACATGAAACCTGGATGGAGTTCAGTTAGTAGACTCTGTTAGAACAGCCTTTCATTAGGCATTAACTCATATAAGACCACTGGCCAGTTAAGTAAGGCACTGAGTAACTGCAGCCTCTATGAATTAGTGCTTTTAGTACAATCAAAAATATCGTAGCACAATGAATCATCCTCTTTTAATGAATTGGCGATTCATTATTATTTCTTTCTCAGAATTTCACCTGCTGATCTAATCGTCAAATCTGGTTCAAAAGCCTCCGCAGAAAGTGACACATGCTTTTGGCAGGTTTGTTATCTCAACTGCTGGTAGGTAACAATCTCACATTTCCTACATAGCCACACTGAAACAGTATTTTGGCTGCATCTCTAGCAAAAAAACAATGACAGTGGTGTAGGAACAATTCCAAGGTCATTCCCATTCAAATTATCCTAGACCTGGATTCAATTCAGCATTTGAACTCCTTAAAACTTAAATGTTGAGATAATTTGGTTTGGTTCAGCTTATATAAGCATTCTTACACATAGAGTAATGTAGTCTGAGCCATTGATGACTGCACAATTATATATGGACGGGAATAGTCTTTTGCTCCCTTAATACACTGCCTATCATTCGAATAAAACAAAGTCTATCTCTGGTCTGTCTAACACAAACATTTACTGGTTATTGATCTCACTCAGAGTTCATACTACAATTTCATCTTAACGCACTGCTGAGTTTTCCTTATTCTTTGACTAATACAATACTTACATTGCAAAATGTACTTGATTGCTTTCATAAGTGAATTAGTAAAAGGATTCATTATTTTGTAAGATGACAGTACAATTATGAGTTTCATCATAAAATAAGGAGTTAATAAGAACAGAAAAGATTCTCATGTCTCAATGGTGAAAAGCAATGTCTGCTCTTGGTTTGACTCATACAGATAGTAGATATCTTGCATTCAGTCCCTGACTTGTGCTGAGAGGGCTTGCCAACCAAAAAGATAGGAAAGGAAAACTTAAATACGAATAATTTAACATCAATATCTTTAGGTAAAAAGAAAAACATATTCAGTCATTTTAATTCTTCCTAGGGCAATTGTCTGCTCTTGCTTGACAATAACTGGATGTTAAAATGTCCCAATAAAGTAATTTGTGCCGTGACCACAGCTAGGAAGTGTGCCTTATTGAGAAATACTGAGGAGAATGAGTTTACCTTCTTCATTAGCACCTTGTTCAAAAATAGCTACGGCAGCGACCAGACAGGGAGTTCTTAGTCAGGGTCTGGTGTCAAGGGAAATGGATATGGGGATGAAGTCAGGAACTGCTGGCAGTGCCAAATTTAAATCAAATTAGAAACATAAACAAGTCCCAAAAATTCTCAGAAATGTTGCCCAGGTTTTCTGTACTACCTTTAACTCCAGCGTATCAAACAAAGATAATGATCAACAGTTGATCATGAATCATGCAATCTCTCACAGTGTGGAAGGAGGCCATTCAGCTCATTGAGTCCACACTGATGCTCCAAAAAATGTCCCACCCTATCCTTGTAACCCTGCATTTACCATGGCTAAACTATTTTTCCTGCTCATCCCTGGACATGATGGACAATTTACCATGGCTAATCCATCTAGCCTGCACATCTTTAGACTCCACACAGTTACCCAAAGGTATAATCAAGCCAAGGTCTCTGGCACTGTGAGGCAGCAGTGCTAACTGCTAAGCCACAATGTCACATTACTTATAATCTTCTAACAGTCTTGACTCAGGAATTGCTGTCTTATATCTGAAACCTGCCAATGTCACTCAACTAGTTAAGCAGGCTAAGAGAGTTAAACTTGTAAATTAAGATCCTTAGTCAAAAGCAGGTTGTAGGGAATTTACTGGAATCTGTTAATAATGTTGATTGCTGAACTTTTGAACAAATTTACCTGATTAGAATGGATCAGCAGGTATTCATATCAGTCTGTCTAACTAACTTAATTTAATTATTTAAAAGATACATAAAGTGTTTATTTATGGATTTATTTATTTAAGTGTTTATTTATTTATGAAGGTTCATTTTCAGACGTTTTGTCACCATACTAGGTAATATCTTCAGTGAGCCTTTGGACGAAGTACTGCTGAAAATTCCTGCTTTCTATTTATATAGTTGGGTTGCTTTGGGTTGGTGATGTCATTTCCTGTGATGTCATGTCCTATGGTGATGTCATTTCCTGTTATTTTACTCAGGGGATGCTAAATGGGGCCCAAGTCAATGTGTTTGTTGATAAAGTTCTGATTGTAATGCCATGCTTCTAGGAATTCTCGTGTGTGTCCCTGTTTGGCTTGTCCTGGGATGGATGTGTTGTCCAGTTGAAGTGGTGTCCGTCCTTATCTATATGTAAGAATACTAGGAAGAGAGGGTCATATTGTTTTGTGGCTAATTGATGTTCATGTAGCCCAGTGGCTAGTTTTCTGCCTGTTTGTCCAATGTAGTGTTTGTTACAGTTCTTGTAGAATTTTGTAAATGACATTAGCTTTGCTTGTTGTCCGTATAGGGTCTTTCAAGTTCATTAGCTGCCTTTTTATTGTGTTGGTGGGTTTGTGGGCTACCATGATGCCAAGGGGTCTAAGTAGTCTGGCAGTCATTTCCGAGATGCCTTTGATGTAGGGGAGAGTGGCTCGGGTTTCTGGATGCGTTTTGACTGCTTGTTTGTGTTTCCTGCTGAGAAATAAGTGGACTGTGTTCATTGGGAACCCATTTTTTTTTAATACACTGTATAGGTGATTTTCCTCTGCTCTGCGTAGTTCCTCTGTGCTGCAGTGTGTGGTGGCTTGTTGAAATAATGTTTTGATGCAGCTTCATTTGTGGATGTTGGGATGATTGCTTCTATAGTTCAATATTTGGTCCGTATGTGTTATTTTCCTGTAGATGCTGGTTTGAAGTTCCCCATTGGCTGTTCGCTCTACTGTGACATCTAGGAATGACAGTTTGTTGTTGTTTTCCTCCACTCTAGTGAATTTTATGCCAATAAGGGTATTATTGATGGTCTTGAAGGTTTCATCTAATTTGTTTAGTTTAGTGATGACAAAGGTGTCATCCACATAGTGGTCCCAAAGTTTGGGTTGGATGGTTGGCAGAGCTGTTTGTTCAAGTCTTTGCACTACTATCTCTGCTAAGAACCCTGATATCGGAGATCCCATGGGTGTTCCATTGGTGTGTCTGTTGGTTTTGTTGTTGAAGGTGAAGTGGGTGGTAAGGCATAGGACCACTAGCTTGACGACACTGTCTTTGCTGATGAAGTTGGTGGTATCTGACGTATTTGGGTCTTTGGTTCTTCTAATAGTGTAGTCGTGTCTCCTTGGCCAGATTGATGTTGATTGATGTGAACATGGCTGTTACATCAATGGAGACTTTATTTCATCCTCTTCTATCTTAGTGTCTTTGATGGTCCTCAGGAACTCTTGGGTGGAGTGGATGGAGTGGCATTAATCTTCTACTATGTATTTTAGTCTTTGGTGTAGCTCCTCGGCCAATATGTAAGTTGGTGTTCTAGGTCGTGAAACTATGGGCATGAGGGGGGCTTCTGGTTTGTGAATTTTGGGTAATCCATAGAAGCGCGGTGTGTTGGACCCATCTGGTTTTATTGTTTGGAAGTCAGTCATTTATTTATCTAGATTTCTGGAGTTTTTTGAGTAGGGCTGTGACTCGGTTCTCTAGTTATGGGGTCAGGTCCAACGCCACTTGTTGATAAGTATTGGTATCTGCAAGTAATGCATTTGCAGAAAGCAGGAAACATCAACAGTGTTTCATCTGGAGGCTCACTGAAGATATCACCTAGTATGGTGACGAAACTTCTGAAAATGAACCTTCCAGTTTAGCAAGCAAACCTACATCTAGAACCTCAACCTAAACTACAAATTTCTTCTCAAAACTTGCTAGTGTCTATTTATACAGAGCTCCAAAGGTATTCCAGAAATTCCACATAATAGACAACTGAAAAAATGTGAGCACATGGAATTGGAGACAACTAAACAGTTTAGATAGGATATTAGAATATAAGACAAAAAATAAGGATTATGTATATGCAATCAAATTCAGAGGACATGACCAATTAGGTGCCCCAGGGATAAATAGTTCACCTTTGCACTAAATTTCTAAATGATTTGCATGAGGTAAGGTTGTGGAGTTAGAGTCATACAGCACAGAAACAGACCCTTCGGTTCAACTAATCCATATCCAAAATAAACAAGTTCCATCTGCTTCTCCTGGCCCATATTCCTCCAAACATTTCCTATTCACGTTGTTACCTAAGCGTCGTTTAAACATTGTAACTGTGCCCGCATCCACCACTTCTTCAGGAAGTTCATTTTTCAGATTTTTTTTAGCTGATCAATTAAAAGACACATTGGAACGTTTCTTTTAAATCAGCTCATTTCTTGAAAACAAGCTCCTGAAAATAGTTCCAGATAATTGCTCCTTGCTTAAACTCACTTAACAGAAAACAGCTGACTGTTTTATAGTTGGATTTTATTGTAATGCTGTTTTAACAGGTTTGCAGGCATGGAGTCTTTTTGTGTTTTCAGCTGAGGATATCCCATTATAAAACAAGCTACTCCGCATGTCTCCTGCATCAGAAGCACCTTTGTGATGTATCATTGTGAATCCTGATTTTCTTTTGGGTAAGTTACTGAAAGATCTTCTTGATATTGTAATTCTTGAGAAAGACTTGCTTGCCAAGGCTCAAAGACAGTCATTCCTGATTCACAATTGGAACACCTGTGTGTGTGTTTGTGTTTTGGGTTAGCTTGAAGAAGAAATTGATGGCAAGCCTACTTCCATTCTTCAGTCCCACATTAACTTTCTGGGTGATGGCCCTTCAATTAATATGAAGCAGGGCTTTTGTCTATCTCAAAGAGATCAAACTGTTTCATAAACTTTCTAGGTAATTAATATCCAGAAGTTCTGTAAACCAGTGCAGCACCAGCAGGAGCAGGGATCATTCCTGGTGCTGCAGGAAGCCATGGAGATGGCACTCAGGGCACGTGTATACACACACACACACACACACACACACACACACACACGATTTTTTGACAGGTTCTACCTTTGCCCTGTACAGGATAATGTTGGAGAGATTATCTGGGGAAGGGGGGTTACACCCCTGTGTAGAACTCCAGGAAAATTGTCGGGATAAAGAGAGAAGGCAGG